>NW_007726469.1:36996-49336 GCF_000696425.1 Galeopterus variegatus
ATAAAATAAAATATTGCATTTAATATTAAAATCCTTGCCTTTCTTTCACTTTCTTTCCCCTACCCCAACTACTTTCACCAAAAGTTAGGTCTTATTACATCAAATGCTTTGTGGTATTATCCTCCTCCCCTCCTGACACAGACTGAAATCTTTAACACCTAAAGGTAAAAAAATTGTTTTAGTGCGAAAGACCCTCTTTGGAGGAAAATGAAATTCCCTCTCATTATTACAGTTTCTTAAATGAATAAATTAAATCTAAGAAAGACAAGTGACTTCACCCAAGGGCTCAAAAGAAGCCAGAACAATGTCAGCAGCTGGATGAGGACAAAAGAGTAGGAATCCATGCGGAGCACTGGTGTTCTGCTCTGATTTCCAGATTATTAATTAATTTTCTTACCTGCTAGGTTTACAAATCTACCCTCTAGTCAAAAGACAGTTTCCTGGGCCGGCCCGGTGGCGCACTCGGTAGAGTGTGGCGGCGCTCCTGCCGAGGGTTCGGATCCCATATAGAGACCGGTCCACTCACTGGTTGAGCGCAGTGCGGGCGCGACACCGAGGGTTGCGATCCCGTCACCGGTCACGAAAAAAGACAAAAAGGGAAAAAAAAAAAGACAGTTTCCTTCTATTTTTAGAAAGAAAAGGAAAGGAAAGCAGAATAACAATATAATCGCTTGTGGGATCCAGCTAGACAAAGGGGCAGGTTTGTAAATTCTGAAACTTAGAAAAATAAGCAAAGAAGGAAGAGTATAGAAAGGACCGATAGCTGGCAAAAACATAGATCCAATTTCTCCAAATAAACAAAAACTGAAAAAACAACCATTTTGTTCACTAGATATATTAATGGTCAAAAATATATGTAAAAAGATAGGCACGTCAGTTGTAAAGAAAATATTTATCCTCCTAACAATACGCTCATTCCCATGGCTCATGACCCACTCTTAATGTCAATCAGTCAAAACACCATTAAAAGAGCCTCCACTGTGCAAAAAACCCAAGTGAGGTTCTAAAGAAACTATAAAGGAAATGAAGTATTTCTGCTCTCTAAAAATCTGATATAGTACGAATGCGATTTTTTTTTTAATTAAAGACATAAGAGAAAAGGGATGTACAGAGCTTAATACTAGTGCATATGCCATTGGCATTAAAAAAACACCAGGTAAATCAGCAGGAGCCTGATGGGGGAATTTAAGGATTGATGGGGATAAGACCTCGTGCAACTCTGGGATTCAATGATAAGGACGGAAGGAGGAAAGAAAAAATGGCAAGGAACTAGATTCTGTTTCTAGTTCCATTCAACTAATTAAATACTTGCTAGTGTTTTCTATTCATCTCAGCAGTGGTCTAGAATAACTCTTTTTAATTTAGTTGTCTTTGCTCCTAAAAATGCTTGAGTAGATTCATTCATTCAACAAATATTTGTTGAGTCTCTACTATGTGGCTTCTGGAAGCCAGAGATACAACAAAGAACCAGATAGACAAGATGCCAACTCACACAGACAAATGCACCTCTTCTACAACTAAATGAGAGGAAAGCAGATTCATGAGCACATCACTGACTGGACCTGGACTTACTCTTATGGGGCCCTATCCCCTAGAGACAGTCTTCAAGCTACTTAAGCCTAAGAGTTTTATGCTGCTGTGCTAGAAATGCCACAGAGAGAGATGACTGATTTATTAATCATATGCATATAGATAGAAGCTATGAATATATTGAGAGAAATTATTCTAATCAACAGTATATAACTATAAATAGTAACTGCAGATGGGCCAAGTGACCAAATGGATATAAAATATAGTCCTCAGCCAAAGCTCTTCTGTGGCATCTCCAGCGGTGCTAAGGCAGCTTTCCAATGGATCTATTATTCATTTGTATACTTTTAGCCATAGGCACAACTCGGCTTCACAAATATAACAAATCATACAATATGCTCAGAAAAGGTTCTGAAGTTTTAGTTACCGTAATTTTAGTTTCTGAATATAAAACATTTTAACACTGTTTTTTGTGAAAAATGTCACTAACTAACAACGTTCATTAGGTGATAAATTTGCCTATTCCCTTAAACACACTAAAGAATTTTCAAGAGAATTGCCTGGGATTCTGTGTAAAAACACTGATTCCTGAGCCCATGCTTTAGTAATTCTAATCAGTAGACCTGGGATAAAGCCCAGGGGTCTGTATTTTAACCAGCATTCTAGGTGATTCTAAATGAAGAAGATGAATTGACTACCCTTTGAGAAATACCGTGCTTGATAATGTAAAAACAAGAATGAATGAGGCTTATTGATGAGATAAAAGGGTTGATTAACTAATGTAAGCTTGGACAAAGTCACGTGACCTCTCTTAGTCTTAGTTTCCTCATCTGTAAACTAAACTTACCTTCCCCTCCCTTTACTCACCTTGATATTATGAGGATGATTCAAAAAAAAAAATATGTGGGATATACTTTGAACTGCTTAAGATTAAAGAACTACATAATAAACCAAAGTATTATTAATATTCATGCCAATGACCTGAGCTGCTTTCAAGCAAACCATGTGATCTTTCTTGTGTGTTTATGCTGTGAAATGCAATGGGTTTTCCGACAAGGGAAGGTGTTAAGATTAGCCTACAGTGTTTGCTTCTGCCCTCATGACTCTCCTAGCTGGCTGGCAATCCTGTGGCAATGTTTCAGCACTTACCTCCTGTGGTGTTCCTGTGGAATTGGCACTATCGATTCCATCCTGAACTCTGCCCCTTTTGCTTATGATCATCATTTCCTCAAGAATAACAATAATTAATACTTCTAAACACTCTGAACGTATCCCATAATAACCTTCTAAAGCAGACAAATTTACCATCCCCCCACCCTTTGTTTAAGTTTTAATACTGTGTTTATTTCATTGGGTAAAAGTGAGTGAAGGTTTAGGGGGAAGGTGGACAATTTGTGTGCTTAAGGAGGGGGGGGGGTGGTTCCTGCTTCACATCACCACTGAAATTTGCACTGCTGAAGTCTCTTCTAGGAAACTTAAGATCCTGACCCTTTGCATACAGAGGAGCAGCGAGACATTTATAGCCTGAACTTCTTTTCTGCACCTATCATCCCTTTTTTGACAGATGAGAAAAATTAGGCCCAGATATGCTAAGTGACTTGTTCCAGGTCACACAGCTGAAAAGTGGTGAAGCCAAGATTCAAATTGAGGTGGCCTGGACCCAGAGTCAGTCTTAGCCACACCACAATCTCATCTCCTGTAAAGCTCTCGTGAATCTTCAGGCTCATCACTAGTTCCTCACCCTTCACCTACCATCACCGTGGAAACATTTTTAACTGCAATCCTGTTTTCTTCTTTTTCTATATGCTCTCTGAACATCCTATACATACAACCTCCACAATTTCACCTAACACAAATATATTAACTCCGAAATCTTTATTTCCAGTTATTACTTTTCTTCTAAATTCTTGACCTGAATTTCCAATTATCACACATTCACCTGAATAATTCATAGGCAACTCTAATTCAACATATACAAAAAGAAACTCATTTTATTCCCCTAAAATCTCACCCCTTCTCTAGCTTCTGACTTAGTTAAGAGTCCTAGTCATAATTCTGCAAATCATCCTTCCTCCCTCAGCTCCCCCTTACCTCCAAAATCCAACCAGTCCCATCCCTATAATATCTCTCCATACTATTCTGCCCCATCCCCACCACCTTGGCCTTTAATTTAGATCTCATTCTGTAACTGGTTATGTGTAGCAAGCGCCTAAGTAATCTCACTTACCTCTGGTTTTGTCACTTCAACCACTGATGTGTAGCTCAAATGATCTTTCTAATGTATAAATCTTTCTTTTAGAATAAAGTCCAAGTATCTATGAAAGCTAAACGCACCTATTCTATACCTCTGCAAACTCACTTCTGGTAGATTATGAACAGAAATGGGTGCATATGGCCACCAAAAGACATGAACAGAAATATTTACTGCAATTTTATTCATAATAGCCACATACTTTCCTCATTATGTTGTATCTGTTTACTTACAGGTATCCTCCACTAGACTGCAAAATGAAAGTGTTTTTAAGATAAAAATGAGGTTTTTATTTAATGAATTTATCTAGTGGCATTATTATTTCCATAGATAACGTTTTCTTGATTCTTCCAAATTCAGTCAAATAAAAATCTGTACACATAAGCAAGAAAAGTCTGTACATATACAATAAAACCCATGTCGTCCTGGTCACCACCATTTTGCTGGACTGCTAAAATAAATACCCTTCTAAACTGCCTTATGGCATCCATAGTGATCTTTCAAAAACACAAATCAGATCGTGTTAAAACCTCCCACTGGCTTCCCATAACACTTAGAATAACATATGGCCTTCCGGCAGGGCTCGCAAGACCCTTCCTGCTCATCTCCTTGAGCTCGCCAAAACCATCCCTTCCTTTTCTCAGCCCCAGCCACAGGGACCTTCTTTCAGCTCCTAAGAAACAGCAAGCCCATTCACACGGAAGGATCTTTGCATTCGCTCCTTGTGCCTAAAATGCTGCTCAGCCTGATCATGTTCTCATGGTCCGTCCCGCGTTCACTTCTTTTGATCAGGCAGATAAACCCCCTGGAGTATCCCTCTGGTGTCATGCTACCCATCTTCCCATGTCACACCAGATCACCTTATCTAGGTTAATTTCTTTATAGCACTGACTTGTTTACTGGTGTGTTGTCTGTAAACTCCCAAGAGAGCTGAGCCCTTATCTGTCTTCTTCACCCCTATGTCCCTAGGGCACAGAACAATGTCTGCCGCGCCACGAGTGCTCAGTAAATGTCTGTGAAAAACAAATTAATGTTGTAATTAAATTGCATATTATTTAAAAATATGAATTAAAGGTAAACTATATCCACAGATTTCTTGAAAAACACAAAAATCTGTTCTTCTGAACTAAAAATCTTAAACAAACTTAACTGATTCACTCTCTTCACAGTAGTTGAGAACCGAAGTGAATTTACTAAAATGACTGTTCTGTTCTGAGCCTTTTCTGAAGACCAATTAATTCTATACTTGGTTATCGCGATTTTAAAAATTACTGAATCATGGGTTTTTTTTTCCAGAATTCCTTCCCCATCAAGATTAAGATGCTGAATCAAACTACACACAATGATCTCTCATTCTCTGAGACTGACATTGCTCTTACTGTTCTATCAAATGCAAATGTCCTTGAACCAACTGCTTGCTCTGAAAACAGTGTGGGAATATGCACTTGTTTCACTTCTTACAACTCCAAGTAGGAGTATCATTGGAAATGAATACACAGTCTACTCCCAGCCTCATGATACAAGTGTAAATAAATACAATGCAAGAAATTTCCCTGTGAGGTGTTGGATTACCAAGCAGCTTCCAATACTGTCGGCATAAAAGATGTTGTACAAAATAAGTCAGGATTTTACTTGAAGTCTTTTTAAATTCCCCTTTTTCCCATGCCAGATTCGAAGCCTTGAACACAAAGAACATTGTTTGAGGTCTCTGAATCTATAATGAGTTTTTATTACCAAAACAAACCAGTGCCCTAACATCTCATTCTACAATGCTTAGACGAGGTCATTTCCACCTTATAACAAGGCCCACGCACTACATCAGTCATTAAACCTTCTTAAGTGGAGGTCTACAGCATTGCTTCTTTACCACAAATCTCAATTTCATTCACTTATTTGTTCAAAAATATTTATTGAGTTTCTACGATATTCAAGATACTATTATAGGACACTGTGGATACAGGAATCAACAATGCAGACATGTTCCCTATCCTCACGAAGCCAATATTCAAGCAGAGAAGGCAGATTTGATAATTTAGCAACTAACTGTCTAATGGCAGTAGAGATAATTGCTCCTTATAAAAAAAGGTGCTTCAGGGCCGGCCTGGTGGCACACTGGAGAGTGCGCCGCTTGGGAGCACGGCGGTGCTCCCGTCGAGGGTTCGGATCCCATGTGGAGACCGGTTCCCGCTCACTGGCTGAGCGTGGTGCGGGCGCAACACCGAGGGTTGCGATCCCGTTACCGGTCAGTAAAAAAGACAAAAAGGAAAAAAAAAAAGAAAAGGTGCTTCAAGAAAAACATAAGATGAGATCAGGTTTGGTCTTGGAGATCAGGGATGAGGAAACAGAGATCAAAATAATGAGTAGATGTTCTCCAGTTAAATGGTGAGAGAGAGAGAACTTTGCAGGGGAGAGAAGAGCATATGCAAATGTCCTGAGGTAACCTGGAATACTGGAAGGATAGAGAGAAGTTGATGTGGCCACCCAGGGTGAGCCAGGGGACAGTGGCAGAAGCTGAGCTCAGCCAGGAGAAGAATTTTGATCTTTAACCTAATATCAGTGGTAATCTATTAAAGGCATTAAAGGGTTCTAAGCAGTATGTGAGCATATTACGATCAAATATAAGTATAATTGTGAGTATATCATGATCAAATGGGTCTGCATGAAGAATGAACTTTAGGAGAATAAGAAAGGATTCAGTTAGAAGACTACTGGAATAGGCAAGCAATGACAGGAGCAAAGTGTCTCAAAATGTGGGCCATGATACACCTGCTTCAGAATCACCTGGGGTTCCTGTTAAAAGCAGATTCATGGGCCTCACCTTCAACCTACTAAATTTCAGTCCCTGTAACTGGAGAATCTGCATTTAGCCCCAGGTTATTATAAAAAACATTAATGACTAAGAGCCACGGTAACAGTATCAGAGGAATTCCAATGATGACAAAATGAAATAAACCATAATTGAAGTAATCTGCTTTCAGCTGGGCATGACACCTCTCTTCTAAAATTCTGGAATTACCTACTCTTCTCTCCAATCCCTTTCTTCCTCACCTATGGTAACAGACCAATTTTATTCTTTTTCTGTAGTCATTCATTGGTATCAGTTTTATTTAGAACAGAAGCACACACTTGCTTTGACTTGTTCCTGACTAGAGCACATCAGAGGAAATGAACACATAAGTACATCAGCATTGCTATACAAGTTCACATCTGACTATAACATTTCACATGGGGAATGCGTTATTGTTTGTTTGCATGGCCCCTTCTAATATTCAAAACCCTATTACATATACAATCTCATTTGATCCTCACAATAATCCCAGTTTACAGATGAGGACATCAAGGCGCAAAGGCGCTAATTTACCCAATCACATTACTATACTAGTAATTGACAGAGGCAAGAATCGAGCTCAGATCCTTCAGACTCCAAAGCCACACTGAAGGAACAGTACCAGATGGCTGGGGAGGTCAGACCCCACATTTGCTCACAGAAGATCCCTCATGTGCTGCCCTCTACCCTCATTCCACACGTGGCAAATAGTTAGTGACAGCCTACTCCATGTCAGACACTGTGAACTAATCACAAACTCAGGTCCTATGCTCAGCAGCAGGTCAAAATTCCCTCTATGGGGTACTGGGAGGGAAAAAAAGACTATCACAGGCAAATTAATACTTAGCTGCTCCATGTTACCAAAAATATTTGAAGGCAAATATTTAGATTTCATATTAACAGGATAGAGGTCAAGGGACTATGAGAAATTATAACTGTCTAAATCAAACAAAACATAAGCTTCTCTTGTCAAAGAGGTGTAATGGTCATGTCGCCAGTAGTAATCATATGTTTGGATTTTCAAAAATGCATTCTCCCTCCCGTAAAAAAAAAGTTGCAACATTTCCCTCTCCAGGAATGTGATTTAACTTAATAGCTAAGCTAATAATCACTAGCTGCTTATCTGGTGCAAACAAAGAAAGCACTGTCTCTGCAAGTGGACACAATGACCCTGGATGTGAGATGGATTTAAGTATGTGTTGTGAGGGACCATTATATTATGTAACAAATGGAGCTGCATGAATACCTATTACATAACTCCATACTGCTTTGTCATTCTAATTAAAGTGGAGAGACTCTCCCTTCACGTTAAAAAGCTTTCTTTGGTCACTTCCATAGCTTAGAAGGCTACAAAACTTAAATTATATTGAACCAGGGAAATTGGGTACGCAGCTATATATCCAACGTAAACAATGAAGGGGTGGGGAGAATGAGAAAAAAATGTCTTTTCAAGGACTAGGAGGCAACCGTAGGGGAGGGTAGAATGTGCAGAAGGCTGGGTTAGGTCTACTGAACTGAAGATCTATGCTTTGTAGCTACGCCTTAACTGGAGAGAAAATATAGCATTTTTCGGATCTGCCTCTGTGATATGATATGCACCTAGCAGTCACTCAGAAGCACTGATTGACTTGTTTTGCCGAAAAGACATGAGAGGCACAAACAGGCCATTGATGTCATACAATAAATAAAGCAGCAGTCAGTGTGGAAGCAAGTCCAGAGAGAGCGTTTCTAGATTAGTAATTTTTAAGTTTAGCTGCCACGTGTTTCTCTGTAGCCCCAATATCTAACTAATTACACACCTTTTGGTTAAAAGTCTCCAAGACTGGGAAGGAAGGAGGCAGTACCTTTAACGTTTCCTTACAGTTGACTTCTCTAGCTCTTATGCCTAGTATTTAATCATTATTTCTTTCTTACATGCATTTATTCAACAAACATTTATTTTGTCTTCTGTCTACAAGGTGCTCTTCTAGACTCTGGGCATACAGCAGGGGGAAGAAACAACCAAAACCCATGTCCTTACATTCTAATTCAGGAAAGAGGCAATCAATCAATTAATTAATAAGGAACCAACAAATGAAAGAATAAAAGGGTATGTTAGACAGTGGCATTAAGGGGAAAATAAAGCTGAAATGGGAGATAGAGAATTCCAGGTTGGGGGAGTGATGCAATTTAAATGAGTGTTAGAGAAGGCCTCACTCACCAAGAAGGTGACATTTGAACAGAGCCTTCCAGTGGGACTGTTTCTGCTGGAATGAGTGTGTCTGCCTCTAAAGCCCCATTGTCTGCAAATTTGCTATTTCTACTCAACTGTGAACAAGAAACTTCATTTTGACTATATATAAATAGGCAACTTTGTTATGTATTAAGAACTGACATGGGATGCGTTAAGAATGATTGCCTCCTGGCCTTTCCTATGGAATGAGAGGCATTTGGACTACTCGGAGAACTTTTTAATTAATGTTCAGTTTTTAAATATGCTCTGGAAAGCTGAAAGGACCAAAAGCGAGAGTGTCTTCCTCATTTTTAGAGTACACAAGACTCATCTGAAAACTCTGGCCTCCCCCATATTCTATGACAATGAACTAGCCTGTTTCCACTCCTACCTCCCTAACTACGTTTTTTCTGACTCTGAGGCTAGCTGCTTTCTCCTTTCTTGCTCCCAGCATGTGACATTACCCAAGTTTTGCCTTCAAGCCTCTTCTACTTTCCATTTTTTTTCGTATCATTCATTTTCACGGATTAAGGTAACACATACATGTACATGATACCCAAATGTATTCCTCTAACCCCAAATCTCTTCCAATCTGGAAAGCTTTCCAGCATGATCTGTCTAAAATTGAAATAATCATGTCACTACCCTCCCAGCAACACCATGAAGTTTTTCTTCCCAGAATCCCAGTTTCTGGTAATGACACTACTATTCTCTTAGTTCAAATACACCAGAAATCTTGGAATTATCTCTGACTCTTCCCTCGCACTGTACAAGCAGTCACCAACAGCTAGTGGTACTTTCTTCTTTTATTCCCTCCTATCTACTCTGCTGATAGGAGGAAATAAAAACAACTATTACTCTAGACCTAATTGTGATCCCTAAGGAAAATGACTGCAGGACTCATGGAAACCTTGGGAGAAAGCAATTATGTTCTCAGAGAGATGTCAGACACGTATCCCAAATGTTAGGAAAGCAATATTTTTGTGGAATTAACATAAATGTTCTCTAACAGGGTGGAGGCTTCAACAAAGGTGGAACAAATGTTTCAAACATGAAATGAAAGGAAGCATCTAAAGAAATCATGGTGGTTGTACAGGTTTTCCAAGTTGTAAGAGATAGAAAGGAGGTCCCATAATTAAGGCTGAATGTACACTTAGGGCAGCACATATCTAAAACGTGGTAACATGGAAGTTAATAGTCAAAATGAACTTAGTATTGTGATAAAGTTAAGGTCAAGTGTTTTCAGCTATTCTAGGAGAAGGAATAAGGAAGGGAGCGGCTCACTGCTGGTAGATGGATGGGGTAATGTTAACTGATAACAGAGAGAAAGCAGAACTACTTCACTCCATTTATGTGTCTATCTTTCCTATCAAGGAAAATAATCTTTGAACCGGAAAGGGCAGGACCAACAAGCTGAAGAGGCAACTAAAGCCCAAGAGAGAGAAGGCAATAGTTAAAAAGCACGTAGCCCTTCAAGTGATTTCACTTCTCCAGGGCCAGATGAAATAACCTGAAAGGGCACTGAAAGAACCAGCAGGTATTTATACAGATGAATAGAATCTTCACAGAAGCACAGAATCCTTGAGGTGTCTAAAGGGTGGTAACAAGAAAATGTATCAACCTTCAGACAGGAACTAAGGTATGCTGGAAACAACAGACTGGTATTCCTGCCAGCAACTATCGCCAAAATCCCTGATTTGGTTTGTAAGCAATCACTGAAAGCTAACATGAAATCACTGAGAAAAACAAAATCATAGTAAACTAACTTTCCATCCTCTCCTGATCCTACACAGGTAACATGGAATGCTGCAGACATGTGTTCATAGACTTCAAGAAGCCGTCCCACCACTCTCTTCTTAGATCTTTATAGATACGATGGAACTCCACAGGTTGAATTGTAGAGTCATCTAGATTTGTATCCAAATCAGATAGTCAAAGCACACTGAATGGTGAAGCAATGTTAACTAGTGAATACTGCTGGGAGTGGGGAATGTCTCCAGCAGTGTAACACAGGGCTTTATTTTAGGCCATGTTGAGTAAATCATTTTAATAAATGATGTGGATAATTATATAGAATTTTATTAAACTGAACTGAAAGTTATAGCTGATACATTGGTTTACTGAATCAGAATTTTAGGAGATTATGAAAAAACTGGAAGAAATTAACGAAGGGTAGCAAAATTAAATTTAATAAAAATAAATATTTTCCATATTCAGATTTTTTAAAACAAACCCTCCAAGCATAGGTTTAATAAGACTTAGTTTAATAGCAATTTATACTTTTTTAAAAAGACCAAAGAATTCTCGCTGAGTATGTCTTGAATGTCATACATCTGCACAGAGACCTAACTTAAGTTTCATACGTGAGCACAGCTAATATTAGACAGAACTGTGTAAGATTGCCAATATTTGATTTCAAATTTATGAAAATGGCAATCTCATACAGTTCAACCTAACAGAAGATTACATGTGGCGTAGCAAAAAAAGGACAAAGTGCTTCTGAGTTTAGAGGACCATTTGAGAAACTGGAGAAAAGTCATGGACAAAGTAGCATGTAAGCTGGAACTTGAATGATGGGTGGGATTTAAACAAATAGAGATTTAGGGAAAGGAGGACATTTTAGACATTACCAAGAGTGTAAGAAAAGACCCTAAGACAGGAAAGTAGCCTAGTTAGCTAAAGAGGGGAGTATGTAAAGGTGAGAAAGGAATTTCTACCAGAAAGGGAAACTGGAACTTGACTTTGGAGGCCCTTGAATACACTGTGATAAGTGCTCTAAAATCCTATGATGTTCCTACAAAAGCCAAGAACAATATTTGACACATATCAGATGCTCAAATTTGAGTGAATAAGTGAATGCACAAATGAACTATTTGTGGTAAGTATCGAACAAGAGGTCAACAGAAATACAGCTCCTGATTGCCAATTCAGTCCATCATCAGAGTCATAGTATGTTTCATCTATAAAGAACCCTGAAGATCATTTAGTCTAACTCTCTCAAAAATTCTGGGTGACTACCAACAGCACTGGAAATACTCAAGCAAAGTAGAAGTGAAAGCCTGCCTGTTTCTCTGCCAATTCCTAGGGTAATCTAATTCACCAGGACAAAATCTCCAAAGAAGATTTTGGTTCAATAACTCCAAAATATTGTGCTCTTGGGTTCTTTCCTAAAAATGAATGCCATGTAAATCTACAAGTTTCAGAAACACATGTTTCGGGCCGGCCCGGTGGCGCACTTGGTAGAGTGCGGCGCTTGGGAGCGTGGCGGCGCTCCGGGGTTTTGTGGGCAATTTTGCATTAAAAAAAAAAAAAAAAAAAAAAAAAAATCAAGCATGTCTAAGGTATAATTTTAAAAGATCTGGCTCCAGGAGAAAAAGCTGAAGCACTAGTCACATGTTTTACATTTCTTACTCTTGCCTGCCAGATTTTGTTTTTTTTTTAATTAAGAAAGGAAAAACGGGTCAGCCCAAAAGAATTTTTACAACTGTCAGAAAAAATACAAGGCCCATGTAACCCCATA
>NW_007726469.1:50811-52928 GCF_000696425.1 Galeopterus variegatus
CTAGCTGCAAAAAAGTAAAAATAAAAAACTGTGTAAAGAATCAGGTGAGATTAATTTTAACAATATATTTCATTTAACCTACAATATTATCATTTCAATATGTGATCACTATAGAAAATTACTGAGATAGTTTACATTATTTTTTCATACTAAATCTTCAAAATCTCATGTGGATTTTACATGTATAGAACATCTCAATTCAGACTATCTACATTTAAAGTGTTCAATAGGCACATATGGCTAGTAGCTANAGCCTCCATCAACCACACCTCAAATCTATATGGTGTTCCTGGTACCAACTTGCTCTCTTACAGAGTAGATCAGGCTTACTGGTGATGTGTCAGATAAAGCCAGACCACCCCAGAATAATGACTTTTAAACTTTTTAATCATGATTCATAGTAAAAAAATAATAATAATAATACATTTCATGTGGGAATAAGTCCCCATACACACATATTTAAAACAAAAAGTTTCATAATAATGCCATTCTGATATTTTCTATGCCACTCTGTTTCAATTTAAAAATACTGATTTTTAGCACAATAAATTGATTTTTAGCCCACTAAATTGACCACTAATAAACCACAACCTGCATTTTGAAAAGTAAGGCCTGAAAGCAACACTGTCTAATAGAAATGTAATACCAGTCATCAGGCAATTTTAAATTTGTTAGTTGCCACATTAAAAACAGTGAAAAGGTTAGCTCACTTGGGAGAGTATGGTGCTGATAACACCAAGGTCAAAGGTTCAGATCCCCTAACCGACTAGCTGCAAAAAAGTAAAAATAAAAAACTGTGTAAAGAATCAGGTGAGATTAATTTTAACNACATCTCAATTCAGACTATCTACATTTAAAGTGTTCAATAGGCACATATGGCTAGTAGCTACGATACTGAATAGCACAGTCCCAGAGAGTTCTGGTCCCACAGCCCCCAGAGCAGCTGGACCCACAATATTGCTTAGAAGTGGAAGGAAAGCACGCCATCCACTCCTGCTAAATCCCACTGCACATTCGGGCTAAGGTCCCACTCTCATGGCTCCACTAGACATGGCACTGTTGGGGTTTCTCTGCTGCAACTCTGACCCCATGTTTCCACTTGGTATTGCTCTAGCAAAGGCTGTCTACAGCGACTGCACAACTGTGACACATTGCTTCCTGAGCACCCAGGCTTTTCTATACATCCTTTGAAAATGGGGTGGAGGCTCCCAAGCCTCCACAGCTCTGGCATTCTGTGAGCCTGCAAACTTAACACCACGTGGATGCTGCCAAGGCTTCCATCCTGTATCTTTCAAAGTTGCAGGTCCAGCCACACCTGGGACAGTTTAGCTACAGCTGGAGCAACCCAAGCAGCTGGGGTGCTGGTGTGGGGAGCAGCATCCTGAGATGGCCCTGGGCAGTGAGCCCATGGAGGGCACCTTGGGCCTGTTCCCTAAGACCATTCTGTCTCCCTAGGCCTCTGGGCCCGTAGTGGCAGATGCAGCCTCCAAGATCTCTGAAATGCCTTCAGGGTCTTTTTTCCCTTCTCTTGATAATCCCTTTCTTCTGTGCTAAACTCTTTAGCAAAGAGTCACTGGTCTCAACCCTTGCTCTTAGCAAACAGTCACTGGTCTCAACCCTTGCTTTCATGACCAGGCTGAAAATTTTCCAATTTTTTGCCCTCTACTTTCTTCTGAATTATAAATTCTGACTTTACCTCATGACTTTTCTGCCACAACTCAGCGTAGTCTGTTGCAAGTAGCCATGCAGCTTCCTGAATGTTTTGCTGCTTAGAAATTTCTTCTGCCAAATACCCTGGGTCAGTACCTTGTGGTTCCACATTCCATAAAACTTTTGGGTATGAGCAGAATGCAGCCAAGTTCCTTGCCAGTTCATAGCAAGGGTGATCTTTCCCCCAGTTTCCAATAAGCTCCTTCTACATCAGAGACTTCCTTAGAATGGTCTTTACAGTCCATATTTCTATCAGCCTTCTGGTCACCACCACTTAACCAGTCTCCAAGAAGTTCCAAACTTTCCTCACCAGCATCCAGGCTTTTCCTGGCCTGTATCTCCAAATCCTTCCAGCCTCTCCTCAACACCCAGTTCCAAAGCTGCTTCCACATTTTCAAGTATTTGTT
>NW_007726469.1:53928-56408 GCF_000696425.1 Galeopterus variegatus
CTGTACGTGGGATCCGAACCCTCGGGCGGGAGCGCCGCCACGCTTCCCAAGCGGTGCACTATCCAGTGCGCCACCGGGCCGGCCCCAGAATGGGATAATTTATAAGAAAACAAAATTTACTGCTTACAGTTTCAGAGGCTGGGAAGTCCAAAGTCCAGAGAACACATCGGGGGGGGGCCTTCTTGGGGGTGGCTTTACAGCAATGCAGGGGTTTCACATGGCAGAAAATGGCAGAGCAGAGAGAGAGAGACTCTCACATGCTCTCCTATTAAAGTCCTCAGAACCACAGCCCTGACCACCATTATTAATCCATTTACTACAGCGTGGTCCTACAGTCTAATCACCTCTTCAAACCCCCACTTTTCACTTGCTGTAATAGGATTTTCCCACACTCTCAACACTGTCACAGTGGGGGCCAAGTTTCCAATACCTAGAACCTTGGGGGTTACAATCTAAGCTTCAATGAGTTTGGGGGTGGCGGGGAGCACATTCAATCCACAGCAAGCATTAAAGATACATGTTCTATAATAGAGATAAGGCCAAACAATTTATAAGATGCTTACTGAGTACTGACTATGTCTCAGACACTGTCCCAGGTTATAGGAATTCAAAGATTAATTAAAAATGGACCCCACCCTGGAGGCACTCAAATGAATAGGGCAAAAGAGAAACAAACAAACAAACAAAAATAGTTAATGTGATAAGTGTTGTAATGCAGCTTCTGGAAAAGTGCTAAGGAAACCCAGATAAAAGGATAGTTAGTCCAGAAGAGAAGTCGGGAAAAGTAGAAGAGTAAAGATGACATGTGAGCGGGAACTTGAAAGGTAGTGGGAGTTCATCAGGCAGCCAGTGAACATAAAAGCAGAGCAGGCAGACGCGACAGCATAAGTGGTGGCACGAGGGGGACAGACTGCACATAAACATGAACGTCACTGTGGATAATGAAACCTACAACTCTGGACTCTCCACTGAGAACAGGAGCAGTTCTTTTCATGGGGATATAACCGCACAGGGAGCTAGAGGGCCAGATGGAAGGAAACCTTTTAAACCATCTTCTGCCACTGAGAAGATCATCAACCCTGTTGCTTTAACTCTTAGCATAACAGGGAGTCCAGGTTAGGGCCGGAGACTGAAATCACAGCTGCTGCCGTCAGCACTTTTTGGCCCAGTCATCTAAAGTTTTACAAGGCTTTATCCTTCAAGCAGACACTCATTTGTGGATTGTCTAGATCAACATTGGATAGAAAGTCATTTTTGTAGAGAATAAAAAAATCCTTTGAATCTAACCAAAGAATGTTCATGAAGAAACACTTTAATCAATGTTAGCTCCCTGAGAAACACTTTTGTGGGGGCAAAAGGGCAGCAGGCCCCCTGAGGACACCCTTAATAGCATGTTGTCTGAAAGCTGGTTCCTGGGGTTCAGCCGATCACAGCACCATTGCTCTGCAAAAGGATGAATGTTATACATGCATCTTGAGCCAATGTATGAGAGTTCCTTCTTCTTTAGCACCACACAGAGTCAGCAGATGCAGAGAGAATTCAGTGTATGTCAGTAACACATAACATGAGCAAATCATTTATTAAGCTTCTTTGTCCAAGGGTTTTAATTTTAAGGTACAAGGGATTTAATTTTCAGCTCTGAGTACAAGGGTCACTTAGCTCCATAAGTCAGCTGACAACAGGCACGAAATAACAGGGATTGGATGCTGGGGTCCAAGTATCTTAAAAGAGTGAGAAAGGATCTTAAGATGGTCAGGGGGACCCCATATGAATAGAAGGAAGGTCAGATTTGTGGCCTAAAAGCCAGAGACCCTGGAGACTATTTTTAATCCAGAAGGACAGGAAGGAACAGGAACAAAAAAAGGAACTCACATGGGAGAAATGGAAAGCAAGAAGGAAGCAGCTGTAATAAGCAAATGGAAAGACAGTGAGAAAAATAGATCTTTAAAACCATTCCTAACAGGAAGGCCAGGAACACTGCAGGAAAAGACTGAAAGAGAGAAGAAAACACAGAAAGCAACAAGAGGACTACTCAAAGGAAGTATTTTAAATGCCTACATCTTATGAGGGTCAGTGCGGGTCGGCTGGTAACATTCTTGCCTCTGGCATTAGGTCATGAGTTCAAGTCCCACATCAAGATTTGGCCTCAAACCAAGAGTTGATTTTCCAGCAGCTCTGCAAGGCTGGAAGCACTTTCCATTCTTTGGTGCATTAAGTTTACCACCCTTCTCCGCAACAAATTAAAAGTACCAGAAAGAAAAGGAGAATCAAAGAGAAAATAGAAAGTTTTCATATGCAAGTTATTCACTGAATTTCTCTTTGGAATCCTGTGAGTATGGGGTACTTTTTCCCACAACTAATGTACAGAGAGAGCCTTGTCTTCATTCTCAATGCACCTAGAATACCAGCAGTAACGAGTGTGGTGGTAGAGAAAGCAATACTCCTTGTAAACACGAAGATGTCATTAGGTAATGAGCAAG
>NW_007726469.1:57216-59359 GCF_000696425.1 Galeopterus variegatus
GTGGTGGTAGAGAAAGCAATACTCCTTGTAAACACGAAGATGTCATTAGGTAATGAGCAAGTGGGAAGAAAGAATAAAGAAAGATTCCCTCAGGAATGAAGGAAGAGAGGCAGGACTAATGAACAGAACCACATGCCCATCAAGCACTCAGGTGGTGAGTAGAGAGAAAAAAAGAAAGGCCTTCACGTGAAATAACAACAATCAGAATATCTTTATATCTGTGTAACAACTTACATATTAAAAAGTTATTTTATATACATTAACTCATGTGATCCTCACAAAACCACCCATAGGCAGAAGGAAAAGCAAGTGTTATCCCCATTTCACAGATAAGGAAACAGGAGCTTGCAAAAGTCATGTGACATTCTGAAAGTCACAACCTCAGGAGCAACTCAGCTCATTCCTGGTTTGGGGCTCAAATATTGCATTAGCTAATCAGCATGTGGCATAGTGAGAAACTGCATCTTTATTTTATATCTCATGCAATTTAATACAGGACTTGAAATTTATGGTGCAAGAGCAATTTGCTAACATCCTAAATTATATCCAACTAAGAAAGATTACTGTAATGCTTATCTAGTACTTTTTAGAGAAATTGTTTCCTACCCTCCCATTTTTCTGTCAGAAATAGCAAATATTGGGCCGGCCCGGTGGCGCACTGCTGCAGGGGTTCGGATCCCACATACAGACCAGTTCCCGCTCACTGGCTGAGCGAGGTGCGGGCGCAACACCGAGGGTTGCGATTCCGTTGCCAGTCCCGGTCCAGTACGGGCACGACACTGAGGATTGCAATCCGTTGCCGGACACGAAAAAAAAAAAAAAAGAAAGAAATAGCAAATATTTAAGACAGGGTATGGCCCACTGTTAAATAATAAAATATTTTTTTAAAGCACAAAAATAAGAACACCAACAAATTAACTATAGTAAAAATTGAAGGAATTTGAAATGCAAAATATTGGAGCCCAAGGAATAATTCAGTCTTTCACTATACAGGCAGCAAGACAGAGAAAACACAACAATAAATGTTACTTCTAATGAACAAGGATCCCTAACCTCTACCACAGTTGGTCCTTCCTCCCAGATGCGCAAAATGAGAAAGTGATGTCAGCAACATGTCTTAAACCCTTGCTAATCCTGTTTCTTAATCAAGCAATCTGGAGTTACGTGTAACCTCAAGCTTCAGGGGGCACATGTGAGAAAGCTACCCAGGCCTCTACAAGGTTCCATGGCAAGGTTCAAATGAGGGCCCCGACAGTGGGGGTGCTGACAAGAGCCCCCTACTCAGGGAGCGAGTGAATACCATATCCTAGGCACTGTGCCGAGGCCCTTATACACACAGCTCATTTGCTCCCCATGGTAATGCCTTCAGGAAGGCACTGCTATTATGCCCACTTTACTGGTGAGGAACTCAGGCTGAGAGAGGTTACATAACTTCATAGCTCAAGCCCACATAGCTCACGTGTGGCAGAGGCGACTTCTGAATTCAGGTCTCTCTGGCTCTAAAGTGCAGGCTCTTGACCAATGCACTAGGCTCCCTCCCTACACCAGGGCTCCTGCTGGAAACACCCCTGAAAAGGAAGAGCAGCCAGGAGGGGGTGCAGCTCCTACAAAGGCCCCAAATGAGGAGAAAGAACCATGTGTTAACTCCCCAGTTGGGCCCGGGTGACTCTGAGCTCTGTTAATACTTGATTAGGCCACTTCTAAAATGTTTATCGTGTTGCTCATTAGGAGGAATCAACATCTGGATAGAAAGCGGTGAATCTTTCAGTTTGCTTCACCTTCACAAACAAACCAAAGGCTTCGATTTCCTGAGTTTTCTGCTTAGGAATTTAACTATCTTCAATAAACAATATCAAGTGTTAAAATTTTAATTGGAAATGTCAGGACAATAAAGTATTTTATTTTCAGTTGACGTCTAATCCAGTTTGGGTTATTTTTACCTATATCCATTAAAAGTTCTTTGGTTAGGGCCGGCCCGGTGGCGCACTGGATAGTGTGCCGCTTGGGAGCGTGGCTGCCCTCCCACTGAGGGTTCGGATCCCATGTGGTGACCGGTTCCCGCTCACTGGCTGAGCGTGGCGCGGGCGCAACACCGAGGGTTGCGATCCCGTACCGGTCAGTAAAAAGGAAAAAAAAAAAAAAA
>NW_007726469.1:60070-69780 GCF_000696425.1 Galeopterus variegatus
TGAGCGGGGCGCGGGCGCAACACCGAGGGTTGCGATCCCGTACCGGTCAGTAAAAAGGAAAAAAAAAAAAAAAGAAAGTTCTTTGGTTAGATAAAAATTGTCCACAGATTCTAGCTCCACCACCAGCAGTGACGGAAGTTATAGGCATGAGAACGGTTCACAGCTAGAGAAGATTTACTGGCAGTAGGGTTGCAGAGACGCAGTAGACCTGCCGTTAGGGAAAAAAGTTTGGTTTTGGCCTTCAAATTACCTTCAGAATTATGAAACTAGAAGGACTCAGCCTGGGCTTTACTTTTACAAAAGATGAAAATGAGTATTTAAATCAGCATGAAACAAAATAAAAGAAAAAAGTAAATTGCTCAATTCTTTGCAGAAAAGAGCAAACATACAGAAAACTTCTGGGGGAGTTTACATGGGATAAGTTTAACTGTGTTGAAACGAATGGACCACAGATGGCATAAGCAATTAAATGCTAGAAAATGTAGGGTAATGAGTCAATGAGAGTTAAAAAAAAATCTACAACCACCAGCAACATATCATTCCATCCCAGCCACCATGACTATTACCCTCGTAAGTCATATGCTGCATAACATAAAGGAGAAGGTAGCTTTAAGGTGGTCGCAAGCCAGCCAGAGACCCATATCATCAGAACACAACAAACAGCCACGTCAGTAAAAAGGCCCAGTCATTTCTAACATGTTAAGCCAAAAGAATCAGTGGTAAATGACATGATTCTGTCTCTCTACACAAGACTGACTGAGCCTCCTACAAGGTGGGGTTGTCTGTCTAATGTTGTAAGCTTGTTCTACCTTTATTCCTTCCTTTCTTCCTCTGTTTTATTCCTTTTTAAAGGCAGAGCAAATTTAATCAGACAATCACAAAATGACACAATTAAAAGAAACCAAGCAAAATGTGACAAAGTCAAGCTTTGATCAGTTATATACAAGAGGCCATAAAGCAGCATTATAAAGATGAATCAAATCCTAAAATATAAAATGTGAGAAGACATGTTAATATTTAGGCCGTGTGTGTGTGCAAGAGACAGAGACAGAGAGACAGACAGAGGTTGCAATGCAGTAGTGGTAAACTAGGGAAGTATTAGATCTTACTAAAATTTTTCTTTTATACAAGGAGTAGAATTAGCAATCAGAGCAAGCCTCCAAAAGCAGTAATGTCAGCGGCCAGGATAACTAGTGTAGGAGAGGGTTTAAAGACATTGAGTAGAGAGAGGGAAAAAGACCAGGACACTAACCATAAAATTTCTTGTGTCCCTAACAGCACAATTATAAGTTTAACTGCTGTTGTTTAAAATACAACTCTGTAATCATAGTCCTGTGGGTTCCATATTTATTCTCCCTCTATGGACTACAGAGTCAATTTGTTTAGTTTGTAGGGAAACAGAAGACTTTAGAAAAAAAAAAAAAAGAAGAAGAAAATAAGAAAGAAAGGAAACCACCAGCACTGCAAGGTTCTTTGGAATCTGAGAAGCCAAGCAGTGCTTTCTGCCTTGTTCATGGTGAGCCTACACTGAGATTTCATCTCTAGACACGATACTTCAGGCATGCCTGGATCTGGTTTTTCTGCAGGGCTTTCTGACAGGAAAGCAGGCACTGGCTAGTGTATACACTGAGGAAGCCTGACTTGAAGTTCCTTGTACATCTCACCCAACGAGAAGAGGACAGCACTGACCCCAGAAAGCCAAAACGCTTTTGCTGACCTGCTCTTTGAAACGAGACTGCCTAAGGTCATGCCTGCCAGGGCTCCTGTTTCTGCCCTCCACCCCACCACCCTCCCTCTCTCACCCACATTCGCCCCCACAGCTTCCTTTCAGGTCCTCCTGCCTTTCTTCACCTCGTTACCACTCAAGCCACCTCCTGGGTCTCCATGTTCCAGTCTGGCTCCTGTCCAATGCATCTCCCCTTCAGCTGCCAGTCATCATTCTGAAATGCAGACCTCATCATGCCCTAGGCTTAAAACCCATCCTTGAGTCCCCTACCACTCAGGATGAAGCAAATGCCATAGCTTAGCATACAAAGTTCTCAGCCCTTCTCTCTGGTCCCTTTCCTGTCACTTTCCTGCCAGACACCCTTTCCTCTCCCCAGGCTGAGCCTCACCTAGGAGTCTCATTGCAGGCCTCCAGGCCTCCTCACAGGCTGGGCTCGCTGGCTGGGCTCGCTGGCTGGCATGCAGGCCCCCAGAGTAGCACACACCCCTCCTCTAGCTCCTGCTCGTCTGGCAGCTCTGCACTGAAGGGCGTTCTCCCTCCTCACAGGCTGGGCTCGCTGGCTGGGCTCGCTGGCTGGCATGCAGGCCCCCAGAGTAGCGCACACCCCTCCTCTAGCTCCTGCTCGTCTGGCAGCTCTGCACTGAAGGGCGTTCTCTGTGCAGCCTGCCTGGGCCACCCAGCCCTCACTCCCGTGTGACTTACACGACCCCTCCTCGGCTTCCTCAGCAATGATCACACTTACTGCAATATGACGGTACTTCAGAAAGTTCATGGAAAAATAGAATTAAAAGGTAATACAAATCTTACCATGAACTATTTGAAGACCCCTCGTGTAATATAATTACTTTAACTTTTTGCCGCCCCCACTTACTTATCAGTTCCTTCAGAACAAGGTGTGCTTTATTTTACTTTGTATTCCCAACATTTAACAAAGGGTCTGGCGTAAAGCAAGCTTTTGATGAATAAATGAATACTATCAAAGGTGAGGTTAACAGGCTCAAATATAGATGGCAGAATCACACAGAGACACGCAACAGCAGTTCAGGGAGTTCACACAGGGTATGTGACTAGCAAACGACCCAGAAACTGCCAAAACTTCAGAGAACTTCAAATCAATTCTGTGGACACAGCCACACCCCTCGGCGACCAAGACACAGAGCTAGCTGAGCTTCTCATGGAACAAAGCAACATTCGTTTTCTTCGCCCATTTAACCGATACCTCTGTTGATCTGTTCATAGAAATCCATTTTCTTTAAAAAGTATATTATGGTAAGAATTAAAATGCTTCACTTACTCAGTGTATTTTTGCATATCTGGACATAAAATATGTAAGACAGTCATTATAAGATTCTTATGAGTTAGAATAAGGAAGGTTAAAAGGATATGCACGCCATGGACACAGGAAACTAAAATTAGTGAGATAAGGCAGTGACAAACCCAGCTAAGCACAAAAGTGAAAAGGTGCACTATTTACCTTATTTCTCTCCTTTTCCTTCTAAATTTAAAACTCCAAGAGACTTTTTCTTTATAATTTCACAGAAATAGGAATGAAATATGTTCATGGTATCCATTTAACAAAACGTATACATATATATTTATAAAGATGACCGGTAAGGGGATCTTAACCCTTGACTTGGTGTTGTCAGCACCACGATCTCCCAAGTGAGCCACGGGCCATCCCTATATGGGATCCGAACCCGTGGCCTTGGTGTTATCAGCACCGCACTCTCCCAAGTCAGCCACGGGCCAGCCCTCAAAATGTATACTTTTAAGAATAAGGAGCTAATAATGTGCCTCTTATATTTACACCATTATTTATTTGCTAGGAGTAGACATGTATTTTAAACTCAGTTAGGTATTCCCTGGATTGATGAACTAAAGTGAATACTCTGGATTACGTGCTACATATTCCTTGCACAGGTCCCGACAGATTTTGAAAGCAATGAAGGGACCCAACATAATAACAATCTCTCAAGCAATTCAAATTTACGATATTTTCTTGATTGGTACAGGCTACCCTCTTACTGAATGAATTATTTTAACAACACGTTCCTAAGGTCAAAATGAAAACTACCAGTTGGTTCATTTACAGATGGTTGCTGAATTTTGAAATGTACTTTCTAAAGCCTAAATTAAACATTCTGACAGACACAAATAATGCAACCCAAGGGCCTGTTTTCCCAGATAAAACAAGGATAACCAAGTATAAACTAAAGGCTCCTCTAGGGCTTACCTCCTTACAATTCTAAAATCCCGCTCCTGCACTTTCCAACCGCACATGGCTGTAATGCTTGCCAACACTTTTTAACTCATGCGTTGCCTTTCTTTCTTCAACGTTCAGCAGGAGGACATGGACAACTGACCTCTCGGTGTTAACACGCACTGGGGGAATTTTTGTTGAAATAAATAATCGACCTTTGTTCATCCTCTTCTTGGTTCCAGAAAGGATGTAAGACAGTTATAATGATTATCTAATAGATGTTTCTCGCTCCCATGCCCCTCTGCTCTTCTTTATAAGCTAACACCCTCATGCTGATTTTGTTTTAAATGGAAAGCAACCACACATTCATATGTATCAAGACAACAGCAGTTCCCCAAAGAAGGGTGAAGCTTCATCCATTCATTCCACGAGCATGCATGGAGTTTCTGCCAGCTAGATGGCCCTGGTTGCAAGCTTGCAATCTAGTGGGGGATACAATCAAATAAACAGGATATTTGAACAGAGTGAGGCAAATGCATGACTGGGAGATCCCAGATGCTTCTGGAACATGCAGAAGGGGCACCTCACCCAGACTTGGGAAATCAGTGAAGTTAACTGAGAACTCCAGGAGTTGTGTGCCATTTGAAGGCAATGTGAATAGCAACACCACTGAAATACCAGGTGGAGTCAATCCATTATGAGTGTATCTGAGAGAGTCAACTTTTCAATCCAAGTGTGATGAGTGATTATCCCACCACTGTACCCACATAACCCACAGACAGGGCACAATTTGCCCATTCAGTTCTATAACAGATTTCCAGTTCCTTTTACTTCTAAATATATTCTGCTTTCACCTGTCCAATTGCACTACCTTTACCAGTCTCCGAACGAGCATTTCCACTCAGCCCAACAAACATTGTGTAATGACCTTATGTGGGAAACAGTGTGATATAAATTCTGGGCACAGGGCAGGAAGGCACTGGGACCCCACCATAAGGAGCACAGAAGTGGAGAACCGAGAAAAGCCATGTGACTATCCACTGACTATACCACTCCCCACAAACCTTGCAGAGTGACCTGGCACTAACAGTCCTGCTTGTGAAACAAACATATCCACTTTGAACTTATCTTAGATTTGACACATTTTTCTCGACACTGAATCTGTCATATTCTGAAGACAGCAGCATGGGATCTTGACACCAAAGCCCCTTCCCTGAGACTTGTATTCTTTTCCTCTGTCCCTTTCAGCATTCTTCCTAAAATGGTACACTTCCTGCTTCCAGGGAATGATATTTTCTTGACTCACTTCTACATATCACTGTCGATGTACAATCACAATGCTGGGACCAAACACAAATGACAAGTTTTGACCATTAGCTCTTCCAAAAATTTTTGGACATTCTATAAGCTAAGTGAATGGCTGAATGAAGTCACTTTTTAATGTCTCTTCCAATCCTGAAATTTTATGATTCTATGACATAATCGGGGACATTTTCCTTTAAGAGCTATAGGTGGGTCAAATTATTCCAGCCTAAAATGACATTGCAAAAGAAAAATGGGTCAGCATTTCAATCGTATTTGGTTTTTCAAAGTTGGCAACATAACCTCACTGCCAATGGGCAAGGCTACATACAGCTGCATGTATTAGTAAACCAAACCTGGGCCATACTTCACTGCATAGTTCACAACCAAAGACAGAGGGTTTCACCTCAAAACATTAACTGAACGCAAAATTTAAGAAACAAAATAAAAAAGAATGACCTAGTGGTTTTGGTTTATATGGTACTTCACATCTGAAAATATATAAATATTGGGCTATCCTCCCCAAAATCGAATCTTAATTGTGTTTTGAGGTCTGAGTTCTAGAAAATATAAAAATTGTACTCCATCTTTTAATTTTAGGCTTTTAGAAGAAGCATTACAGACATGTAGCGAGGCTATGCCCACCCTTATGTGCTCCGTCACCTCATACATATCTTTGGTGCACCATGCTTTACGCATCAAAAATGGAGAGTTTATCAGTAAGATACACATCTTTCCAACAAATATTTCAATTTGTAGCTCAAGTTATCGTTCAAAACATAAAGAAGAAAGCCCGTCTCTCAAGTCCTGCACGACGTGCAACACCTAGGGAAAAAGCACACCATGAGTATCATCGCCAATATTCTCTTCCACTTTTGAACCCATGTTCCCTTCTACTTCTATGGAAACAGCCTGAAGGTTCCAGGCAGCTCTGGACAACAGGAGCTAACCGTCTGGGGTCAAATCTGGCCTCTACTACTCCTTCGCTGTGTGACTCTGGCAAGAAATTTAACCTTTCTGGGCATTTGCTTCCTTGTGTGGAGAAAAATGAGATAATCACACTACCACCCTTCCTTATAAGACGGGTGTCATACTTCAATAATTTCTTCGTGTCACACCTCAATTTCTAGTTAACTCTAAAACTGGTTACTTTGAAGAATTTTACTGAAATGTAGGAAAGCAAACATGGAGAAGCCTCTTGGTCCTAAAGAGAAAGGTTTTGTAATTGCTATGGCTCAAGTTGGTTAAGCGCAATTTAATTAAGTAAGGAATTTTCAAGGACAAAACTGGAGTTTCCCAAGAGGACACCTAAAATAAGAAAACAAGCAAGATTAGAGATGAAGAGTTCATAAGAACCTGCTCTTGAGGAGTAGGCTGGTGGCCGTAAGTCACACTTTGCTGAAATGGAAGGAGGCGGGAAGATTCCTCCATCGACTAGAGTCAATCTTTTCACATTATCCTCCTTCTCAATATTTCAGATCTACTGTTAAATTCAGGGTGAACGAATCCTGAACTCTGCATTAAATCTGTAAACACTGGGAGAGGAGAGAAGAGAAGTGGAGTCTAATGGACAGAATCATCCATGAGAATTAGTTAAGTGACTGTGAACATCTCCATGAATGACTTTACGTGTTTGGAGCCTACAGAGTGAACCCCTCCCTTTCCCCACGACTTATTTATTGCTTTTTTTGGCTAAAAACTAAAACTGTCACCCAAGCAATATCAGTCTCATTAGAAAGATAGGAACAACCCAACACTAGAAAATGTAATGACCCTTTCGAAGGCAACTGGTTCAAAACTTGTGAGCGATTCTGAAATAACCAGACAGGTCAAAACGACATCAACATCATATTTAAATAAAATATATATATACACAACCACCAAAAACAAAGTGATGACTTGTCAGACTTCTAGTTCTGCTTTCCCTATCAGGTCAGCTGGTGATGCTCATAATTAATTTTACAATCATATTCTGAGTAAAGTACCTCCCCGATAAGTGAAGCCCTCTAGTGTTCACTGGATAGGTTTCTATCTTTCCAGACCATACCTGCAGATGTCCTAATAGTTCACTGCCCCAGTGGGTGGTACCTCGGCCCAAAGTACAGTAGCAGGAAAGTCCTGAGCTGAAGCAGCTGGGGAAAGGCCAAAGCAGTGAATGCCTGTGTCAGCAGACCCATAACAGTAGAAGTGACTGCCGCTGGCTGTCCTGCCTTAAACTCAGAGTTACAAGTCACACGTTGCCTCTGAGCAGTTTTGTTTCCTGTACTCCTACACACTCCACTTTTGAATGCTGCTCAAATCATTATGAATTTTCTGAAACTCAAATCCAGGAAAGATGAGATGCAAGTGTGTCATCTTCACTGCTCTGAAGCCAATCGCCGGCAAAGCCTGAGCGCGGCTGGTATAAAGCAGGATGAAACCACTCTCTACCCCCTTTACTCGGCCTACCATTGTCATTTTCCTCAAGGCTTTCTGTGTCACACCTCTCTCTGAAAATCACTTCTATCTCCAGATAAGAATTGTTTCTACCTACATGTTCAAGTTTGCCCAAGTAGTGAGCCTGTCACCAAGCTTTCCATTTCTCACATTCCCTTTATTTGGGATATTTTGAAGGATAACTAAGCAATAACTTAGAATCACAGGACCCCAACCAACAGAAGCTCAATGGAAATGAGTCTCATTTATGGAAGGAGTGTTTTTCCAAAGGCCCCCCACTCTACGCGCTCACACATGAAATCGGGGGCACTGAGCATGCATTTGACTCCTCCCAGGCAAAGGGAAATCTACTGCCCCTCAAAGGAAGTACACTTGGAATGGTCTGCCTCCTGAGCATTCTGAGTAGCTCGTGGAGGTACAGGAGTAGGGGAGAGGCTGTCCGCATCAATAGGTGGAGGGCAGGGAGAGAAAAGGGTGCCATTTGGGCAAAGTTGCTTATGGCTCCTGTCTGACAGAGTGCTGCTCTCTGGCCCTGTTACTCTGTGCCATCTTCTGCCACTCCACCCCAATCTATTGGCCAAATACCTCAAGATGTTTCTAAGAGGTTCTGAATTATTGACAAACGTAGAGGATATGCTTTGGAAAACATTAAATAGAAAAACATACCTGTACAGCTAGTACAAACACTTGGTCATCAGTAGTTTCCTTTTTAAAGCCAAAAGACAGAAGAGGAAAAAAAAAGCCTGTCTCTGCTAAATAATAATGATATTCACAGAACAACAGACACTGAAATTCCAAAGTTCACAATCTCTCCAGCTTTACTCACCCCTAGCCATCTTGCTCCTTTATTGGCAGCCTGTTGAATCTGGACTCTTTTGAGGGTGACATGGTAAACAGCTCCTTCCTCTACCTCTTCACCCCAGTCTTGAATTGAGCTCTGCCAGGGATGGGATAAAAAGAAAGAAAAGGAGTATTTTTTTTTCCTCCCTGCTAACCACAATCTATCCCAGCTGCTTTGCTGCTTACAACAGCACTCAGGGCACAAGATGGGCTGTTCAAAATAAATATGACAATCAGAGCAACACAAGACACATTGCAATGGAGGGAATGCTGAGATTTTCTTGGCCCCTAAGCCCTTTCCTGTGATATCAGGATCCCCGGACTTTTCCATTTAGTTATTTTTCCTTAACTTGCTCACATATCTTAAATAGTTTTTTCAAGTCTTTTTTTCTTCATAAAGAAACTGTGGTTTAGTCCCGATTAACTCTTCCCCCTTAAGTGAAAGAAAAAAATAACTCGTTTGTAGACAAAGTTTGTACTTGCATAAGTGGCTCAGTCTTTTGAGCAAACTAGATTTTAAACTCAGACACAAACAAGTGTTTAAAATTCCAAGAGTCCTCACTTCTTTGGAAGTGAAGCTGTTTGCATGTCTTTTTCTCTTGTTATTGTTTTGGAACCCAAAACGTTAGCAGGGGTGGAAAGCTTGTATTTCCGTAACATAATCTGGCAAGTGTAGAAAATGCAACACATCATCCTGCAGCTTCGACTAGAATGTGTGCAGCGACCCGCTGGATTTCGATGTCCCCAGCTAAACCCCAGGTCTGTGTCGAGGCGCCGCCGGGACGCAGAAGCGCTCGGCGGTTCCCGCAGCCTAACAGCTCTGCTCCCTTCAAAGTTCTCCTCTGCGGACGTGCATCTGCCCCAGACACACCGAGGGCAGCTGCTGAGAAAGCGGGTGTCGTGGGGAGAAGGAAGACACGCACACAGGAGTACAGGAATACAAAGCAGACCGAGACAGCTTTAGCTCCCAAGCACGGGATCGGGCTGCTCCGTTCACTCCGAGGGAGTCCGAAACGCGCCCGGAGAAAGCGGGAGAAGATTCCCCACCAGAGAAGCCTCGGAGAAGGCAGAGTTCTCGTTACCATTTTAGCTTGCCAAAGCAATTTCATTCTCAGTTTCCTCTCCGGTACGTGGACGCCGCATGATGCGCCCTGCCCGAGGCCAACGCGGAGTCTGCTGGGCTGAGCCCCGCGGCGCCTCCTGCCC
>NW_007726469.1:70317-75522 GCF_000696425.1 Galeopterus variegatus
CGCGACTCCGGCCACAAAGGGAGCGCAGCGAGCGAGCCCGCAGCCGGCGAGGCGCAGACTCCTCCTCCCCACGCCGCTCCGTGATGTCAGGCTTTCCTGTTTGTGCTCGGGAGCCGGAGCGCACTCTCCCTTTCCTAAATCCCATGGATAAAGTTAGCAAGGAACCATTTCTCCAGGTCCGAAGGTGATCGGGAAACAACCCTTCCAAGTTTTTCAGGTTTTCCTGATGGTCACCAGGTGCCAAACTAGAACTGGGTGTGGGACGAAGGATAGAAGTGTGCGAGTCTTCTTCCTTCGCTAAAAACAAAACATACAAACAAACAACAACAAAAAAAGGGGGGGGGGAGGCAGAAAAACTTCTATCATCTGCCTATTATCTATTTCAAATTCAGAATAATTAAATAAGAGTGACTCCCAACGAGAGCAGCAACACTCCAAGCCGGGAAGTTTTTCATTAGGACAAAGGATAAGGTCAGAGGATACCTGGATATTCCAAAAACCATGCCCAGGGGCTGGGCCCTGTTCTGCATCAGCACACTGCCACCAGGAAATGGTTCTGGACGTCTTTCTACCACCCATTATGATAAGGCCCAATTACGGGTAACTGGCCATTGTGGGTGGGAAGGGGACAAAGCAGAGAAGGATTTTGTGAGACTGACAGACTGACAGTGGCCACTGATGAGTGGCCCTGGAGGTTCTGCGAGTCTTTGTGAGAAGACACTGTACTGTAGGGGCCCAGTGGAATGACAACTGCAGGGAAAAGCCCTTCATAAGACGACTGCCAGCGGGAGTTATGTCATAATGGAAAGATCTGATATCAGGACAAGAGATTGACATTTTTTAGATCCAGTTTTAATAAGTTAACAACAAGAGATACCAGATGACAATGGAGTCAAACTCGGCACCTGCCAGAATTGCATGCCAATTACAAAAATCTATAGGGCTCCTGTCTTTCATACTATTCACCTCTAAAATTCACCTCCAAATGAATTTAATCACCTTTAAATTTAAAAGAAAAAAAAAGGAGAAAGGTCTCCCACTAATTGCCATGCCATATCATGAAATGAAAAGTTAGAGATTCAAGCGTACCGATGCCCCAGGAGAGCAGAATAAAGACAGCGAAGGCGCATCTAGGAAAAACGCAAGGGTCTTTGGACACTTGAGAACATCTGAAGTCACTGGGCCAAGTTCCCCTCATATAACCAGAACCTACAGGGCTTGGTGATTGTGTAGAAAGGAGAATGCTCACTTTATCAAACTGAAGTGGTTGTTTCTATGGTTTAAAAAAAACAAAAAAAGCACACAGACTAGATCCTTCTGTGATGACCAGGACAGTATCCCCAGGAGCCAGAGAAAAATCATGTGGAGGCCCTACCTCCCTGTTTGTTAAGCCATCCTCAGGACCCCACCCCTACAGGACCTATTCAGTGATCTTGAAGACCACAAGGTGTAACTGAAGACAGTTAAGCAACCCATAAGATTAATTTCACCACTACTAACCATGAATTTGAAGATTACTGAAAATCTTCCACCTCAGGCATACAAAGATACTTCAAAAAGTTCCTGGAAAGATTTGTATTATCTTTGAATTGTGTTTCTCCATGAACTTTTTGAAGAAACCTTGTATCGTGCAGTTTCCTCACCCCTCCCAGGAAGCCTTCCTGGGCAGTGCAGCTCTTAGCTGACAAGGTCCCACTCAGGTTTCAGATCTCCTCACCCGCTTCTCTACTCCACCAATTCCCTGGCTGGCCACCTGGTGTGTAGAGGGAAAAGGACTGGCTTCAAGGCAAGTGGATCCAGATTCACCTCCAGGCTTACAGTAAGTGTGAACTGGGATGCTACTTCTCTGAGCCTTAATTTTCTCACCTGTAAAATGGAACAAACATCTACCTCAAAAAGTTTGAAAGAGGATTAAATGAAATAATGTATGCAAATCATTTAGCACATGGAAAGTGATCAAAAAAGTTTCTTTCCCTCCTTATTGCATTTCCTCCCAAAATGTATTTACCCAGATTCACTGAAAAGTTGTGTTATGTATGCAATGTACGGAAATCTGACATGATGACTTCTCACTGAATTATGTCAAAATTTCACAGAGGTTTTTCTTTTCTTTTTGTGGCTGGCCGGTTTAAGGATCCACACCCTTGACCTTAGTATTATCAACACCAAGCTCTAACCACCTGAGCTAACTGGCCAGCCCACAGAGAGGTGTTTCAAGAATAACTATTTGTTCTTTATGCCTGATAATGTATGTGATTTTGTACGAATGCTGTTCCATTAAAAAAAAATCATAATAAAAGGCTGGCTTAATGTTAGATAGGACAATTATATGCTGCAGTTCACAAATTTTTTATATTTATTTTAAAATAGTTCATCTGCAGGCAGTTCAGTTAGCATTATCTTATTACCTATACCTTTGGGTTAAAATACTCATGGTGAATATATGGAAAGGATTTTGAATTTATATACCGGATTATGCTGTTCACGACCTAGCAGGGTCCTGATAGGACAGGTCAAGTTTTGTTAAAAGGAGATCAGCAATGTTTTGTAGTTTTCAGTGTACATGTCTTTCATCTCTTTGTTTAAGTTTATTCTTAAGTATTTTATTCTTTTTCAGGCTGTTATAAAGATGATTCCTTTCCTAACTTCATTTTCAGGTTGTTTGTTGTGAGTGTATAGAAACACAACATTGATTTTGTATTCTGCTATTTACTGAAGTTGTTTATTAGTTCCAACAGGTTTTTTTTGTCAACACAAATAAATGGAAAGACAGCCTATGTTTAGGGATTGGAAGACTTAATATGTTAAGTGTCCGTGCTACCCAAAACTATCGACAGATTCAATGCAATCCCAATCAAAATCCAATTGCATTTTTTATAGAAATAGAAAAATTAATCTGAAAATTCATATGGAGCCACAAAAGACCCCAAATAGCCAAAGCAGTTTTGAAAAAGAACAAAGCTGGAGGTCTCACACTTCCTGATCTCAAAACATGTTTCAAAGCTACAGTGATCAAAACAGTATGATACTAGCATAAAGACACACATATAGACCAATGAAACAGAAGAGAACCCAGAAATAAACCCAAGTGTATATGGTCAACTGATCTTCAATAAAGGTGCCAAGAATACACAATGGAGAAAAGACAGTCTTTTCAACAAATGGCATTGGGAAAACTGGATATCCACATGCAAAAGAATTAAATTGGATTGTTATTTTATACCATACACAAAAATCTGCTCAAAATGGATTAAAGACCTAAACATAAAACCTAAAATTGTAAAACTGCTAGAAGAAAACGTAGGGGGAATACTTTATGACCTTGGTTTTGGCAATGATTTCTTAGATATGACAACAAAAAATAAACAAGTGGGACTACATCAAACTAAAAAGCTTCTACATATCAAGAAAACAACAGAGTTAAAAAGCAACCTATGGATTAGGAGAAAATATTTGCAAACAACATATCTAACAAGGCTTAATATCTAAGATATATAAGAAACTCATACATCTTAATAACAAATACTAATAATAATAACCCAACTAATTAATGGGCAACAGACCTGAATAGACATTTTTCCAAAGAAGACATGCAAATGGCCAACAATATGAAAAGATTCTCAACATCACTAATCACCAAGGAAATGCAAGTCAAAACCACAATGAGATATCACTTTGCACCTGTTACAATGGCCATTACTTAAAAAAATAAAATAAAAATGAAAGTAACTAGTACTGGTGAGGAAGTAGAGAAATTAAAACCCTTGTGCACCATTGGTGAGAATGTAAAATGGTGCAGCCACTATGAAAAACAGTAAGGCAGTTTCTCAAAAAATTAAAAATAGAACTACCATATGATCCAGCAATACCAATTCTGGGTACTTACCCTGAAGAATTTAAATCAAGATCTCAAAGAATTACCTGCACTTCCATGTTCATTGCAGCAGTATTCACAAAAGCCAAGATGTGGAAGCAACTTAAATGTCCACCAATGGATGAATGGATAAAGAAAATGTGATACACTCATACAATGAAATATTATTCGGTCTTTAAAAAGAAGGAAATCTCTATGTAATAACATTGATGAACCTTGAGGACATTATGCTAAGTGAAATAAACCAGTCACAGAAAAAGAAATACTGCATGATTCCACTTATATGAGGTACCTAAAGTAGTCAAATTCATGGAAGCAGAGAGTAGAATGGTGGTTGCCAGGGGCTGGGGGCAGGACGAATTGAGAGTTGCTGTTCAATGTGTATAAAGTTTCCATTATGAAAGATGAATAAGTTCTAGAGATCTGTACACTGTTGTGCTTATAATTAACAACAATGTACATACACTTAAAATTTGTTAAGGAAGGAGGAAGGAGATCAGAAAAGATCTATATTTAAAGCATTAGGATGTGGCTAGGGATAATTTTGTGTTGCCATGTTTGGTGGGCACTGACAGTAACAATAGAAGAGCAAAGAGTAAACTACCATATGATCCAGCAATCCCAATTTTGGGCATCTACCCAAAAGAATTTAAATCAGGATCTTAAAGAGATCCATGTTCATTGCAGCATTATTCACAACAGCCAAGATATGGAAACAACCTAAATAAATGTCCATCGATGGATGAATGGCTAAAGAAAACGTAGTACACACATTTAATGGCATATTATTCAGCATTTAAAAAGGAAGGAAATCCTGCCATTTGTGACTACAAAGTGGACCTGGAAGATATTATACGAAGTGAAATAAACCATGCACAGAAAGACACATACTGTATGATCTCACTTACATGTGCAGTCTAAAACAGACTCATATAGGCAGAGAATAGAATGGTAATTGCCCAGTGGGGTGTGGGGGAAATGTGGAGGTGATAATCAAAAGATACAAAGTTTTTGTTATACAAAATGAATAAGGTCTGGAAATCTAATACTCATATATAGCACAGTGCCTATAGCTACCAGAATTTAAAATAAAAGTAAATCCTATTCTTTGCTTAAATCTTAAAATTTACTAAGAGGGTAGATCCTATGTTAAGAGTTCTTAACACATATGGGCCGGCCCAGTGGTGCACTGCTACAGTGCGCCGCTTGGGAGCGCGGTGGCGCTCCCACCGAGGGTTCGGATCCCACATACAGACCGGCCGCTCACTGGCTGAGCGAGGTGCGGGCGCAACACCGAGGGTTGCGATCCCGTTGCCGATCCCGGTCCGGTA
>NW_007726469.1:76295-79772 GCF_000696425.1 Galeopterus variegatus
CATATATAGCACAGTGCCTATAGCTACCAGAATTTAAAATAAAAGTAAATTCTATTCTTTGCTTAAATCTTAAAATTTACTAAGAGGGTAGATCCTATGTTAAGAGTTCTTAACACATATGGGCCGGCCCGGTGGTGCACTGCTACAGTGCGCCGCTTGGGAGCGCGGTGGCGCTCCCACCGAGGGTTCGGATCCCACATACAGACCGGCCGCTCACTGGCTGAGCGCGGTATGGGCGCGACACTGAGGGTTGCGATCCATTGCCGGACATGAAAAAAGACAAAAAGGAAAAAAAAAAAAAGAGTTCTTAATACATACACACAAACAATACTACTGCTACTACTAATAATAGAGGAGACAGGAGAAAACTTCAGGAGTTAATGGATATGTAATGGTGATGACAGTTTCACAGGTGATGGTGGTGGTTATGGTTTCATGGGTGCATACCTATCCTCATACTAATGGAATTGTATACATTAAACATGTGCAGCATTTTACATGTCAATCATACCTCAATAAAGATTTTTTTTAAAAATACCTTGTCTTGAAGATGGCAATATCAGCATAAGATGGACAGAAATGGGAAGTTCTCCACTTTGACACCCTCCAACTCAATGCTGGACTATGGCCAGTCAACAGTTTAGAGAAAGACTGTCCTAAGAGGGCAGTAATACTACTAATAATAGTAATAATGTGAAGAAAGGTAAATAAGTGAGAAGTCAGGGTTAGGACTACTAAGTACAGATTGCCTCGACTTGCCTGCAGCCATTACCTAAACAGACTAATTTGAAAACCTTTCCCACTCACTGACAGTGGACTTTTGAATGAAATTGATAATAGCCATTTTGGAATATGTTGTTCATAAACTATATCTTCAGCTATCTATAGATCCTTTAAAAACTTCTGGAGAAGAACATAAGCAAATCAATGTGTTACAGCTTGCTTCCTTCCTCCAACAACATCTAAGTATTGCTAAAATATGAACTACTTAATTCGTTCAACATCCCCATGAACTGTGATTCCCTGTTCTACAGTCTTGCAGGCTGTGTTACTTACCAATTAACTTTTTACGTTCAGATGCCCATCAGCTGGGCATCCTGCTGTGGTAGGGCCGGCCCAGTGGTGCACTGCTACAGTGCGCCGCTTGGGAGCGCGGTGGCGCTCCCACCGAGGGTTCGGATCCCACATACAGACCGGCCGCTCACTGGCTGAGCGAGGTGCGGGCGCAACACCGAGGGTTGCGATCCCGTTGCCGATCCCGGTCCGGTACGGGCGCGACACTGAGGGTTGCGATCCGTTGCCGGACATGAAAAAAGACAAAAAGGAAAAAAAAAAAAGAGTTCTTAATACATACACACAAACAATACTACTGCTACTACTAATAATAGAGGAGACAGGAGAAAACTTCAGGAGTTAATGGATATGTAATGGTGATGACAGTTTCACAGGTGATGGTGGTGGTTATGGTTTCATGGGTGCATACCTATCCTCATACTAATGGAATTGTATACATTAAACATGTGCAGCATTTTACATGTCAATCATACCTCAATAAAGTTGTTTTTTTAAAAAAAAACTTGTCTTGAAGATGGCAATATCAGCATAAGATGGACAGAAATGGGAAGTTCTCCACTTTGACACCCTCCAACTCAATGCTGGACTATGGCCAGTCAACAGTTTAGAGAAAGACTGTCCTAAGAGGGCAGTAATACTACTAATAATAGTAATAATGTGAAGAAAGGTAAATAAGTGAGAAGTCAGGGTTAGGACTACTAAGTACAAATTGCCTCGACTTGCCTGCAGCCATTACCTAAACAGACTAATTTGAAAACCTTTCCCACTCACTGACAGTGGACTTTTGAATGAAATTGATAATAGCCATTTTGGAATATGTTGTTCATAAACTATATCTTCAGCTATCTATAGATCCTTTAAAAACTTCTGGAGAAGAACATAAGCAAATCAATGTGTTACAGCTTGCTTCCTTCCTCCAACAACATCTAAGTATTGCTAAAATATGAACTACTTAATTCGTTCAACATCCCCATGAACTGTGATTCCCTGTTCTACAGTCTTGCAGGCTGTGTTACTTACCAATTAACTTTTTACGTTCAGATGCCCATCAGCTGGGCATCCTGCTGTGGTAGTTTCCAGCTATGATAACTGGGGTTACCCATTCACCTACTTCTTGCTGGAACTTCCACAACCTTGCTTTGCAAAGGATAAAGAGCCAGTCATGCTTGGTCAAAGAATAGTCCTCTGTAAGCAGTGGATAGTTGCTTCCATTTTCAGAGGGGCCAATCTGATTTTATTAATTATCACAGAGATACTATAGGGTATGAGTTAAAAATTCTCAATGCTCTGTTATTAGATTTTTCTATTTAGGCAAGCAAATTGCAAATCAATTTTAGATAGACCTACTATAACTAAAAAAGAGTTTGCCTTAGGGGAGGAAACTGAAGACAGAAGAAACACAAACAAATAGCACTCAACAGATGGGAGGCCAAAGGCGGAGGGCTCCTCCGGTGAACACTTTTCAACTCATAGTTTACCAGCTGTTGGTAGTTATTCTTAATTGTTGATGATGCTCCCCGGAGGAGGAAGATAGATACTGAAATACTATTTGTAACTTGGGCTAACAAGCATTATAACCTCATCTAATTATAGATTTCTGTAAAAGAAAAAAGGACAGCCAGCCAGAAATTTGTTCACATGTTCGAAAAGATCAAAACATTCAACAGTTAGCTCAGACATAATGCCAGGTTGCGTGATATATAATAAAACATTCTACAGAGTGGGAAAGGGGTGGCCTGATGCCATGAAGGACTTTGACTAAGATTCTGGAAGGAGTTGCATAGTGACTAGCCAAATCATATCTTTTTTTCAGGGCTAAAGGAACCTCCTTTTTTTCATAATAATGGTGTTGAAATGGTACTGAGAATCCAGGTAAATTAGAACTACGATAACAAAATAGTTAAGAGTGGTGGCTCCACAATCAGAAACACCTAGATTTCGGTCCAAGATCTGCCACTTATCTCTGAGGCAAGGTCTTTAACATGTTTAAGCCTATAAAAAATAGGGATACAAACACCTTCCTCATTGGCTCGTAGTAAGGATTAATTGAACTAATCCACAGTAAGCACAGTATCTGGCACCATAGTTAATACTCATTATTATCTATTATTGTTATTATTATTATTATTATATGTTAAGTCAATGAATTGCAAAAGCTTAGGAGACTGACTATATTAAAAATCAGACCCATATTTGCAGTAACTCAAGATGTTGTAGCTTGAAGTCAAAACTTTATGATACAGGGCCGGCCCGGTGGCGCACTGGATAAGTGTGCCGCTTGGGAAGCGCGGCGGCGCTCCCGCCCGAGGGTTTGATCCCACATACAGACCGGTTCCCGCTCACTGGCTGAGCGAGGCGCGGGAGCAACACCGAGGGTTGCGATCCCGTTGCCGGTCCCCGGTC
>NW_007726469.1:81097-82516 GCF_000696425.1 Galeopterus variegatus
TGCGATCCCGTTGCCGGTCCCGGTCCGGTACGGGCGTGACACTGAGGGTTGCGATCTGTTGCCGGTCATGAAAAAAGACAAAAAGGAAAAAAAAAAAAAGAAGCTAGGTAGTCCAAAGTCCAGGGGACATGTCTGGTAAGGGTTCTCTTTGGTGGTGGCTTTACAGCAATGTAGGGGTTTCACATGGCAGAAATTGGCAGAGCAGAGCGAGACTAACTTCTCACACGCTCTTCTTAAGCCCTCTGAACCATGCTCCTGACCACCATTATTAATCCATTCACTATGGCATGGTCCTACAATCTAATCACCTCTTCAAAGCCCCACCTTTCAATTACCATAATAGAATTTCCCACCTTCTTAACACTATCATGGTCAAGTTTTGAGGGGACACTCAGTCCAAGGCAACGGGCATAAAGGAAATGACTGAAAATGATTTTACAAAGCCATGGATTAGCAATACAGATTAAAAGAGCAGGGCAGACTGAACAATGTGGTACTAAGAGACACTGAGAAAATCAGTCAGGTGGTATGCACTCTTAAGGATTCTTAGGGGCCGGCCCGTGGCTCACTCGGGAGAGTGCGGTGCTGACAACACCAAGGCCACGGGTTCGCATCCCTATATAGGGATGGCTGGTTAGCTCACTGGCTGAGCGTGGTGCTGACAACACCAAGTCAAGGGTTAAGGTCCCCTTACCGGTCATCTTTTTAAAAAATAAGGATTCTTAGATAATTGAATCTTTTATTAAGGTTGTCTTAATCACTACCTTTGAAGAAAAAGAGAAACATGATTTAGGAGAGAGAGAGAGATCTTCCCGTAGAGAAGATGGCACACTCAAAGGAGATGGAAGGAGACGATATTTGGTTGGAAAAGTGGACCATATAGTCTAGATGAGGTGTGGATAAAGTAGCCAGTTGGTAGAGATTTTTAAATTTTTCTTTCTTTGTTTTTTACAAATATATTTTAGTTTTATTTTGCTTCTTTTTTCTTTTTATATGAATACATATAAACGTATTAAGTTGTACATTGAGATTTTCACACTTTAAATTGTAGAGTAAGAGCAGACAGATAATATTTATCTAGAACGAAAATATATTTGCTTATAATGGTTTCCCTGGGTGCTGAAATTATGGGCAATTTTTACTATTTACGTTTGTCTGTGCTTCTAAAATTTGCAATAAGAGAACCTATATGAGGGTACTTCAAAAAGTCTATGGAAAGATTCATATTATCTTTTAATTCTATTTTTCCATGAACTTTTTAAAATTAATGTTTTAATTAATTTTTATGTTAGTTGATAAGGAACAAATTTAACACAAAGATTAACATCCTTAATGAAGAAAGAACTCAAAAAATGAATTAGAAAAATCTAAGCAGAAACTTGGTGAAAGGGCCGGCCCGGTGGTGCACTGCTACAGTGC
>NW_007726469.1:82922-85508 GCF_000696425.1 Galeopterus variegatus
GCTCACTGGCTGAGCGAGGTGCGGGCGCAACACCGAGGATTGCGATCCAGTTGCCGGTCCCGGTCCGGTACGGGCGTGACACTGAGGGTTGCGATCCGTTGCCGGTCACGAAAAAAGACAAAAAGGAAAAAAAAAAAAGAAACTTGGTGAAAGACATGAACAGAAAAGTTACAGAAACACTTGTATCTAACGAGCACATTCTAAGATGTTTTGGGGGTGGAGAGGCTTTGGCCCTTGGTCCCCCATCTCAGAGCCCCAGGAGCTTTTGGTTTCAGCTCCGTGGTCGGCCAGGTGGTAGATGGTGGTAGGCAGGGTGGAGGCCCATGGCTCTAGCAGTCTCTTCAGGACCCCAGGGGCAAATGGTTCAGGCTCCTCTGTGGTCGCCAGATTTTTCTTAAAAGATAACGAAAATGATACAGTATGTAGGAAATGATTCTAATATTGTCCACAGGTTAGCTTAGAGTAGAGAAAGCACAGAGGGGAGGCTATTATAGCAATGTATGTACCAAATAATTAACACTTAGGTTGTTTGAGACAACATAAGGGTTTTGACATAAAGTAATGAATCAGAGTGATATTGGGAAAAATAAACATTGCAGCTTGAAAATAGGCAGAATATTACAAGTAAATGAGAAAGAAAAGCAAAAAACAAAACCAAACATAAATTTCAAAGCTTGAAGACTAGGACACTGGGATTGTGATGAGGACATGAAAATAAAAAGAAAATGGGAAGGGCTACTGCTTTGGGAAAAAATATTATCAGGTCAATTTTGGGAAGAAAGAAAACAGATATTTAAGAGTCATGGAAAGTAGAGATAAAGCTCGAAATGAAGAAGGTGAGTTGTTAGTACATGTGCAGGAAGTTGTTTGAATCCATGGAGTCACGCAAATACTGTAGTACAAGAAGAGCAAAGTCTAAACAGATTCTCAAGATGCACCCTCCACTGAAGAAAACGAAACAAAAATAGAGAAGAGAGCAAGACGGAAAGAAAAGCAAGGAGGCTTGAGTTATGGAAACTAATACTGAAAGGAAAGCTCATTGCACTTAAAAATTCTCAGTCACACACATTAACATCAGTCTTGGAATACAGTCAATGGACTTTAGAATACTTCAAACAAAAGATTTACATTCTACCATTATCACAAAGTGCTGCATATATTTTAAGAGGGTTTTCTCTGTTTAAAAACAGACAAAATTTTGAAAAATTATCATGTTATTCTATTCTATGATATGCTTCAATAAAATGTAACCAAAGTTAATTGAAAGTCTTAGTGTGGTCAGTTACGTAACACCAGAATTGCTGAACAGCTTAAACACAGTGTTTTCCCAGAAATATTTGTCTTTTGGATGAAACCAAGAATGGAAAGTTTCTGCCTTAAAGGAGAACTTTTGAGAAGGTGGAAAGAAAAGAAAAACATACATAATGGAAATATAGCTTTAACAAAAATTAACCAAAATGCTGCAAGTATGGTAACTGCTCACACAGAGACACATACAAACACAAAGAAAAATGAATTTTACCACTTTAGAGAATTGATTGTGCATTGTATATCAAATAGATAATATCTTTTTAAAAGTCAGAAAATACCTCATATATTGCCTTTGCCAGGAACAAATTTAGACAGATCTTTGGTTTTTGTTCTTTTCCTGTTAAACTGGCAGAATCAACTCATAGTGACCCATACTGATTCTGTTGTGTCTAAGACATGAAGTGAGGTATACAAAATGAAAATATGTTTAGTTTGGGGTGGAGGAAACAGAGAAGTAGTTACTGTGGTTTATTGAGCTTCTGGAAAGCTGCATATGACTCTTGCCCCTACCCTGCTTTTTCTCCCTTTTTCCTCTCACCTCTCTCCTTTCCTCCAGGGATAGGATGTGCGTGCGTGCGTGCGTGTGTGTGTGTGTGTGTGTGTGTGTGTGTGTGTGTGTGTGTTTCTGAGAGGGAGAATTGATAGATCAGGCTGGCTTTTATCTCAAACCTTAGTCACAAAACCAAATGATTTCTCTCTAGAATAACATAAACTCAACAGAAAGACATTGTAAAGAAATGATGCTGCAATGATAAATTCTGTGGCAACTGTAGAGCCAAATAAGCAATATGCTTTTTTCTTACAGCAAAATAGGTAACCCATTTAACATTGTTCAAAGGAATTTCTCTCCTACAACATTCCAGGATGCCTTCCTTTTTTCTTCTTTACTTATTTATTTATTTATTTGTAATGAATATTCACGAAGTAACAAATTACCAGAAATTGCTTTTGTAACCCGTGTCTCCCCCCAACCTCCCTCCCCCTCCCCCTCTCACTCCCACTCTGCTTTGTAGCCCTAGGAATGTTCCCTCCCTCTGTAAGACCACCACACTAGTCTGGTCTTTCTTTCCTTCCTTCCTTTCTCTCTTAGCGCCCACATATGAATGAGCACATGTGGTATTTATCCCTCTGTACTTTGCTTATTTCACTCAACATAAGTTTCTCCAGGTTAATCCATATTGTTGCAAGTGGGAGTATTTCATTCTTTTGTTACGGCAAGGTAGTATTCCATGGTGTATGTATTCCACACTTTCCTTATCCAATCATCCATTGACA
>NW_007726469.1:85518-94712 GCF_000696425.1 Galeopterus variegatus
TCACTAGTCATCAGGGAAATGCAAATTAAAACTACATTGAGATACCACCTCACCCCAGTTTGACTGGCTATGATCAAAAAGACGTTGAATAACAAATGCTAGTGAGGGTGTCTAGAGAAGGGAACGTTCCTGAACTGTTGGTGGGACTGCACATTAGTACAACCACTAGACTGTAAATTAGTACAACCACTATGGAAAACAGTATGGAGGTTTCTCAAACAACTACAGATAGATCTTACATACAATCCAGCAATCCCACTTCTGGGTATATACCCAGAGGAATGGAAATCATCATGTCAAAGGGACACCTGCGCTCCCATGTTCATCGCAGCTCTGTTTACAATAGCCAAGATATGGAACCAGGATGCCCTTCTGTTACGTTAGTGTGTCCTGTGCCTGAGGAAACCATACCTCCCTGGTTGATGGCTGTGTGACCTTAGCATGAGGACCAGTTGGCATTCTTGGCATACATGCCCAACCTGGGCTAAGTTTTTTGTCTTTCCCACCTGAGAGGGCTTGGTGTGAAGTGGTGATTAGGCAAGCAGTGAGAAATTCCTTAATAATTAATTCTACAAATCCATACCAGACTCAAGCTGCCCAGAGTGTCCAGATGGTCCTAGAATCATTCCCAAGTACCTAAAAGAAATTAAATTGACTTTGGAAAGAAATAATAATAATAAATAAAAACTCAAAAAAAAAATTGACCTTGGATATAGGTTCCAAGGATTCCCAGACAAAATTGGACCTCCTAGGATTTTGTTGAGGGGACAAGGGCATCGTCTTAGGATGGGGGAGCAGCAAGACAGAAAAGGCTGGTTCTGACTATTGTCCCATAGAACAGAGCTGCCATAACACCCATGATTGCCTGTCTCTGAACTGATTTGTGAGAGAGAAATAACAAGCAGCCAAACCTACATCCCAATTGATATGCCTGCTAAATAGAACAGAAATCAGTAGAGGTAAGAGAGTCACCTAGCCAAAGGGTAGATCATAATGTCCCAAGACTTACTCTGATGTACTCTGATTCTGCAATTGTTCTGATGTTTACCTATCTGTTATTATGCAATGAACATTTACCGAGTGTCCACTATATATCAGGCACTGTGCTAGGCATTGTAGAACTTCCAACAAGACACACATGGTACCTGCCTCATGGTGTAATAGATGCCAGGGCCCCCGGGGCCCTCCGAGCAGGCCGCCGCCACCGCCAGACCTGTATGCTGCTGGCCCTGTAAGCTGCTGCTGCCATTGCTAAGGACTGAGCTCGTGTCATCTGCCAGTGGCTCCCGGGATCTTTCCCAATTACCTAGCGTGGACCTGCGTGTGAAGGGTCTGGTGACCCAGCCCATACAATGGGTTTGCAGGGTTTGAGCCCTAGCCCTGACAATACAGATGGAAACTTATTATAACTAAAATAATGAAACATTTTGGCTTTAGTTATGATTTGCCTTCCTCGACAAGTGGCGTAGTCTTGTGTAGCCTGACGATTGGCTGCATCGACAGGATTTCGACATTAGCCCTAGCTTTACAGGAGGCAAGGCTTGGGAGCCCTGTTAGGGAATGTGGACTCTATCGGGGGCAGTGCAGACCATCGGGAGATTCCATGCAGGTGAGTTATGTGAGAAGACTTGCATTTTAAAAAGATCTGACTTTCAGCGTCTTTTGGATTTTTGCCATCCTAACTGGGGTGAGATGGTATCTCAGTGTGGTTTTGATTTGCATTTCCCGGATGCTGAGTGATGTTGAGCATTTTTTCATATGACTGTTGGCCATTTGTATATCTTCTTTAGAGAAATGCCTGCTTAGCTCTTTTGCCCATTTTTTAATTGGGTTGCTTGTTTTTTTCTTGTAAAGATGTTTGAGTTCTTTATATATTCTGGATATTAGTCCTTTGTCAGACATGTATTTTGCAAATACAGGTGTACCTTCGACTTGATGATTTCCATTCCTTTGGATATATTCCCAGCAGTGGGATAGCTGGGTCGTATGGTAGGTCTATCTTCAGCTGTTTGAGGAACCTCCAAACCATTTTCCATAGGGGTTGCACCATTGTGCATTCCCACCAACAGTGTAAGAGAGTTCCTTTTTCTCCGCAGCCACGCCAGCATTTATCTTTCGGTGTCTTTTGGATTTTTGCCATCCTAACTGGGGTGAGATGGTATCTCAGTGTGGTTTTGATTTGCATTTCCTGGATGCTGAGTGATGTTGAGCATTTTTTCATATGACTGTTGGCCATTTGCATATCTTCTTTAGAGAAATGCTTACTTAGTTCTTTTGCCCATTTTTTGATTGGGTTGCTTGTTTTTTTCTTGTAAAGTTGTTTGAGTTCTTTATATATTCTGGATATTAGTCCTTTGTTGGATGTGTATTTTGCAAATATTTTCTCCCACTCTGTTGGTTGTCTTTTAGCTCTGTTAATTGTTTCTTTTGCTGTGCAGAAGCTTTTTAGTTTGATATAGTCCCATTTGTTTATTTTTCCTTTGGTTGCCTGTGCTTTTGGGGTCATATTCATGAAGTCTGTGCCCAGCCCTATTTGCTGAAGGGTTTCTCCTATGTTTTCTTTAATAAGTTTTATTGTTTCGGGGTGTATATTTAAATCCTTGATCCATTTTGAGTTGATTTTAGTACATGGTGAGAGATGTGGGTCTAGTTTCAATCTCCTGCAAATGGATAACCAGTTATCCCAGCACCCTTTGCTGAAGAGGGAGTCCTGACCCCAGTGAATAGGCTTAATGCCTTTGTCGAATGGCATGGTTGCGGAGAAAAAGGAACTCTCATACATTGTTGGTGGTCTGCCATTTGCAACAACATGGATGGACCTTGAGAGAATAATATTGAGTGAAACGAGTCAGGCAGAGAAAAAGAAATTCCACATGTTCTCACTCATTGGTGGGAGCTAAAAAACAAACAAATTAATCCACCCACATACACACACACAAAAAAAAAAACCGGGGGGGGTTGGGGAAGAAGATATAACAACTATACTTTCATGAAGTTGTTACAACAAGCAAACGGAAAGGACATTCTTGGGGGGGAGGGGAGAGAGGGAGGAGGGAGGGAGGTGTCGGTGATGGGCCATAATAATCATATACAGTGTATATTGACAAAATAAAAATAAAAAAATAAAAATAAAAAATAAAAATAAAAAGATCTGACTGCACTATGGAGAAACGATGAGGGCAGCACTGCCCCGTCAAAATACAATGGGAGCCACTTGCGTAATTCTAACTTCTCTAGAGGCCACCTTAAAAGAGTAAAAAGAAAAAGGTGGAATTGATATTTTATTAATTAATTTTATTAATTTTAATAATATAGTTTATCCCACAGTTTTCTTTTTATTATTATTTTCTTCAGTTCTCAGATGCTACTTTAATCCATCAGTTTTGCACTATACAACAATGGGGGTGAAAGATGGTGATTGTTTTCAAGCAAATTCACCCGGCACATGTTTCTCTCTGACCTACAGTGAACAGCGTGGGCTTCCAAGAACAGAAAAATGCTTTCCTTCCCCAGGGAATACCATTCCTAAGCTGGCAGGACAGATTTCACAAAGAATGAGCACAAAGGACAGGGCATACAAAGGAAGGGAGCCAGGTGGATTTTTGAATTCTTCCCAGTGCAGACTGGAATTAGACATGTACGTATCCCTCCTAAAAGGCAACACCCAAATCGCGACCATTCCCACTGGAGGCCAATCCATCTCCTCATGGAGACTGACAGCCAATGTTCATTTCATAACACTCCCCCTGGAAGTGCACCCATACGCTCGGAAGCCGAGCAGTGGTGGCCACCACACGACAGACGCAGCCTTCAGGCCAGAACCTTCAAGAGTCTTCCTCCTCACCAGCCCCTCAGCTGCTGCAGTGTCTGCCTGGCCATAAAGGAGCAGTCAGTACATGTGTGGCTGTGTGGCATGGGAGGGGCCAGAATAAGCAACAAAGCAAATCAGACATGGATTCCGGGGCTGAATGTATGTGGTGGCAGGGCCAGTCGTGGCCCACAGTAGGACCATAGGGCCCTGTGTCCTCCATTAATTCTTCTCTGGGTGGTTTCTGCTCAGGACAGCGGTGGGGGCAAATTCCAGTTTGTCCTTAAGGCTCACCACCCTGGCATGGTCCTTGCCTAGCAGCTCATCCAGCTTGCGATCCTCCTGGCGGCCCTCAGAGATGCTTTTTTCCTCCTCTACAGGCTGGGGATCATTTTCCCAGATGAACCATTCCAGGTGGTAGTCCACAGCCCTGACCATTAATGCCACAGGAAATGTGACATAGGGAGCATAAGTACGCACCACGGTCCAAAGCGCAGGCCACGTGACACCTGTGGCCCAACCCGCACGCTGGGTCAGGCCCCCACTCCTATCCCACAGTTTTAGAAGGATGCATGGAGAGAAGTGAACACACTGGAGAAGTACAAGCATTTAGGAAAGGAAATGCCAGAAATCTGTTACAGGTAAGGACTCACTTAATTCCAGTTCATTTTACACACTAGAATCAAACTAATCTTCCTGAAATACGGCTCCAATCAAGACGCTCCCCTGTTCTAAATTTTCCAAATTTCCCCTTTGCTTACCAAATAAAGCCCAAGCTCTTTAGCCAGCAGTGGACCCTGTCTGTTTCTCCAGCATCTGCCTCCTGCCCTCTGCACAGCTGGACCTCTTTGCTCCCACCTGCAAACCCAACATCTAAGATCAATCATAACCTTAAGCAGAAGGAATGAAAAGACTTTGGCTCAGCACTCTGGCATGGAGCATCGAACCATTCTCAGTGCTAATCAGGCCCCGTGTTCCAGGTTTGACTCCTGGCTTGGAAATCTGCCTGGTCCCTCTGGGATAGAGGCCCAGTTTCTTGCTTTCCATTCTGCCCTTCCCTCCTTTTAGAGTCTGGAAGTCTTCCCGTGAACCTGAGTATAGGGGCTGGAGCCTGCTAACTGCTGTAAGACTTTCTTATTCCCTCACTCCCGATCGCATTTCTAAGTGCCACCTGTTTCTACATTACCCAGTACCAGCACCTCCCCTCCTTGAGACTTGTAACCACCTCCCAGTATCGACTCTGCTTGCCCAGGTGACCACCTGTCATCTGTTGCCATATTCTTCTGCACATCCCTTCCCATGCTTTGTCTGCCAGTCTAGACTTCCTCAAGGTTCCTGCCCCATCCTTCGACAGATCTAGCCCCTCCCAGTTTGCCCTGTCTTTTGCAGGGGACCAGGTCCTTCCTAACAATAGTTTAACCAATGACAATGGATGTTCAAGGCCCTGCAGATTAGAGCCCCACCATCCCACTGAAACTGCCTTCTCACTACACTTGTGTGCCCTTCACTCCAGTCAAAACAATCTCATCCTCCTTCACTACGCATGCTCCATGCTTCCAGATCTCTCTGATTTATTCCTGCCAACCCCACAGCCTGGAAAGGGCTTTCTCCCATTCCATACCCACATAACTTAGGCATTCATAGTAAATACTAAACTCAAAAATACCACAATTCATAACCCCCGCCCCATGACAGGTGGAAATTTCATCTCCCTCCTCTGAACTCCTATGGCTCATTATCTGGACTTTTATTATGGATTTTGTTGCATTCTTCCTTATTTTAAATGACTTATCTCCCTAAGAATGTAAACATCTTCAAAATAAAATCCATGTCTGATTACTTAGGAAAGCAAAGTAGCTAGGGGAGACAAAGAGAAAGGAACAGAGGGAAAGAGAGATTTGGCTCAGTTTCAGAAAATGAATAATGGCCCATCAAGGACCATCTGAACAAGTTCACACTGTCAAGTGCCTGCTTAGCATCCTTAGTCAAATCACTCCGAAAGCATGGGACAAGGGCCCCTGTCCCTGTGGACTTTAAGGAAATTCACTGAGAGACCTTTAGGTAATGATATTCTTTATATATTCTTTATATATGTTCCTTATTTCCTTTCCTTTTGCCTCTCCGTTTGGAGTTCTCTTCCCATTCCCTTTCCTTCCTTCTCTCAGTTAATACATCTGGAAGCCCCTGTCCCCCCCCCCGGGCAAAGTTAATTCTTGCATCTGGTACAATACTTGGCCTCTTGTTCCCTGTACAGCAGTGAGGTTTAAACATGGAGATCCTACTGCCCTCTTACTTTGCCAGTGTTTATGCCACCGTGTGACAGGGGAGAGTCGAGCAGATTGTGCATCATTATTTTGCATTCATTTTTCCAGCTTTCCTCCTAGGAGTTGCAGATACTTTACCAAATATGACAGCAATCTCACCAAGTCCCTGTATGGTAGCTGAAGCACATTACCAACATAAAATAACTATAATCTACCCACCACAATATCTATTTTGCCTACGTTATTCTGTAATATCAGATATTTGAGTAGCTTTCATGTGTAATATTCCTGTTCAACTGTAAAAATACATAGTGCCAAATCCTAGGTCTGACAGCCCAATAGTTGAGAAGCCTATGATGCCAAACAGACATCAAAAATCAGGTTTTATGAAGAAGCATTTAGCTGTGATGGAACACGCTTCAAAGAGCTTTCAGGTGGTTACTCATTCCTCCCAGCTTTCCTGTCTGCATGATGAGCTCCATTTCCCTGATGAAGCCTATAGGTGTTGAGTTTCCTTTACAAGCATCAAAGAAGATTCTCTCTTGCTTGTGTAAAGCAACAGAGTTGGTGATAACCTCTCAAAATCCCATGTGTCTGATTTGGGGTGGGATAGTCAATCCTGTCTCCTGGGATGCTTTTCCTGGGATTGGAGCCCTGGTGTCCCTTGTGGTAGGTATCTGGGGATAGAGTGCCATCAGTGGACAGTCCTCATAATTAGAACCCACAACATTTTCTGGCCTGGCACAGGCTGGACATTAACTTTTAAGGTGTGGGACAAGAGCTCCTCTATTGATTGGCTTTGGAGCTGGGTGGATCCTCAGGACAGGGCAGGGGAGAGAGACGATTTGAGCATCACTTATTAACGTATCAGATGTCCAGAAGCTAAAACACAGAGAACACTTTAAGAATAAAAACAGACACCAGCTACACAAGTCTGAGAAAAATATTATTTTTCTATCTATTCAAAATGGATGTTTATGCTCTTGAGAGTAAAAATGGGCATAACCTTTTTAGAGGACAATTTGGAAATATCTATCAATATGAAAAACTCACATTCCGTTTGAAGGAGTAATGTCACTGTTAGGAATTTACCCTCTGAGTATGCACGGGACATTTTAACAAGATGTATGTGCAAGGATGGTCACCAAAGTGTTATATTTGTCCTGGTTATAAAAATACATCAAAATGTCCATCAGTACAGGGACTGAATAAATAAAAACGGCACATCCATATAATGGATTACTATGCGTTGATTAAAAGAATGAGATGCATCTGTGTCTGCCAATATGGAAAGATTTCTAAGATGCATCATTAAGGGAAAAAAGCCAGGTGCAGAACAGTACGTACAGTATAATCCCTGATGTGCTAAAATACACACATTATACGTGGAGATGGGTACATATATACATTCAGGTATACGCATGATTTTTTCTTCTGGAAAGAATCTCAAGAAATGGTTAGTAGTGCTTAACTTTGAGTAAAGCAACTTGAGATGGGGTGGAAGATCTAAAGTTTAATAGGGTGGGTTGGCATCTGGGAGAGAGATCAGGGCCCACCTTGGGTTTCTTATTACCACTCTCCAATATTAAAAACCCTAATAAATATTCCATTACTATTTTAATGAGTTTCTAACTGTCTTCAACATCAATTGGCTGTGAGGTCAAAGAGGGAAGAAAAACGAGATTCTATGCAGAAAAATCTATAACCTCAGAGGAAGTATTCCAGTCTACACAGAGGAAGAAGTTGGCCTCTGCAGAAAATGTTTACTGTGTGTTAGTGTGAAGGAGGACGTGGAAAAAAGAAGAGTAATAATCGCCTCATCTGGGTTTTTAATTGAATTTTTTGCCTATTTATTTTACTTTGGAAGAGAGACTTTGATAAGAGGAACCGGCCCTTGCCTGAAAATAGGAAGAACCAAAACGTTCACGCCTATCCCCTGCCCATCCCACTGGCCAATCAGAAGGTTAGAAAAGAGGTGCTCTGAGGGAATGTTGATAAACCTACTTGGCAATAGGTCTTGAAGTGTGGGGAACATAAACCAGCAGCAGAGAACAGACTGCCAGGAACTGCTGGTGGCTCCGTTTCCACTGAACGGCATGACTCCCTTGTTTTCTTGGGCCTTGGAAAGAAAAAAACCCTTTTGCTCTTGTGTACAGTCTCGAACTGCAGCTTCATTAATCTGTTTCACAGTTAGGGTTGGTGTGGCATATGTGATAATTTATCCAGACAGTATGAAGAGGTAAGGCAAGACTGAGATGCAAACGAGTCTACTGCACTCAAAGTGCCACCTGTCACATCTTTTGTTTGTGATACACGTGGAGGCTTTCTATTGGCCAAAACCTACCTCAACAGCTTTCATGATGGAGCAAGGCTATCAACATTTATCTCAGTAAAATATCTACTGGCGTTGGCCTGGATACAAATCCTATAAAGTAAGCATGACTAACACGTTTTTTCTGCTTGACAGTGATCCCAGGGTCACTCATCCCAGGATTGACACAGAATCTCCACCTTTACTTACTCACCATCTAAGCACTCATCACCAGGGCAGAAGTTAGGTCAGCAAAATCATAAGCCTTGTTGGATAATTTTTAGATGCTGGAGCTTCTTTAGGGAGGTGGAACTTCTGCCAGGGCGGGTTCCTTCAACTAGTTACAGTACAGGGCTAATGACGCCAAGGTCACGAGCTTATTTACCCTGAGGGCCAATTAGCTTTGATCTGTTTCAAGGCCATTTTCTGTATCCCTCAACCCAAATGGCTGTTTCAAAAATGGATGCCCTTGGGCCGGCCCGGTGGCGCACTGGAGACGCAGCCGCTTGGCCCGCCGAGGGTTCGGATCCCATGTGGAGATCGGTTCCTGCTCACTGGCTGAGCGAGGCGCGGGAGCAATGCCGAGGGTTGCAATCCCGTTGCCGGTCCCGGGTCCGGTACGGGGGCAACACTGAGGGTTGCGATCCGTTGCTGGACACGGAAAAAGACAAAAAAAAAAAAAAAATTGAAACAAAATTGATTATACATATTTTTTCAGTACAGCATTGACTATCAGTATTTGTGTACAATATGTGATGATCAAATCAATATTACTAGCATGTTCATTATTACTAGCATGTTCATTATTACT
>NW_007726469.1:94722-104956 GCF_000696425.1 Galeopterus variegatus
AACATGCTAGTAATAATGAACATGCTAGTAATATTGATTTGATCATCACATATTGTACACAAATACTGATAGTCAATGCTGTACTGAAAAAATATGTATAATCAATTTTGTTTCAATTTTTTTTTTTTTTTTGTCTTTTTCCGTGTCCAGCAACGGATCGCAACCCTCAGTGTTGCCCCCGTACCGGACCCGGGACCGGCAACGGGATTGCAACCCTCGGCATTGCTCCCGCGCCTCGCTCAGCCAGTGAGCGGGAACCGGTCTGTATGTGGGATCCGAACCCTTGGGCGGGAGCGCCGCCACACTTCCCAAGCGGCGCACTATCCAGTGCGCCACCGGGCCGGCCCTCAATTTTTTAAAAAAGTTTCTAACATCATCCACAGACATGATCAATGCCTGAGCTACCACATGCACTAATATCTGATGCACATATAAAGATCCAGAATTAACCTTGGGGGCTACCTCCCACGTACACCTTGACCCAGAATAACTTTGGGAGCTACCTCACACACTGACCTAGAATTAGCGTTGGGGGCCATCTCACATATTCACCTTGAAATCTGAGCACATCTGCAACTATAAGCTCTTTGATCTCAAGATAAAAAAAGAAAATTTTGCAGTGCTACAAATAAGAATCACCATTTTTTTTTTCCTTTTTGTCTTTTTTCGTGACCGGTAACGGGATCGCAACCCTCGGTGTCGCACCCGTACCGCGACCGGCAACGGGATCGCAATCCTCGGTGTCACGCCCGCACCGCGCTCAACCAGTGAGTGGACCAGTCTCTATATGGGATCTGAACCCTTGGCAGGAGCGCTGCCCTCTACCTAGTGCGCCACCGGGCTGACCCAAGAATCACCATTTTTAATACCTGATCTCAGAAAAAGGGCAGCTACACTGCTCTCTGACTGATAAAGAGTCTTGTCTTCCGGGGCAGGAGAAAGTCTTGCCTACTCTGTTCCTCCCAGCCACCTACAGGTGTCCCCTGAAAGACTGAGAGAAGAGACTAAGAAAGGCTCCAGATCCAGCAGTGCCAGGCGTACAGTTCTGCCAGGGAGCTGGAACCTGACGGTCTCTCAGAAACTGATCCACCTTTCACTGCTCATTTGCCTTCAAAGGAACACCGAATCCAGGCCTCAGGAAAGACACAGCTAATTCTATACAGCTTGAGCCTACTTTGGATGATCTGGGAAAGCATGTCGCCCTACTCAGAGGAACTTAAACTGACCATGTATATGTTGACCCCGAATCAGAGACATGTGGTTGAACCACGGATGGCATACTTCAAATCAGGCTGAGGACAAAGAATCTGGGATATGGAATCCATACCCTTTTTCATCCTAGATTTTCTATTATTTCCAACTTCTTTCAAGAAACCTCTCAGTTCTCCATGGGCTATCAAGCTCCTCCATGATTCTTCTGTTTTCCCCCATAAAGAACAGGAACATATCATATAACATAAGGTGCCCCAAATCCGTCAAACCGTGAAGGATTACGAGGGTATTTCAAAAAGCTCATGGAAAATGGAATTAAAAGATAATACAAATCCTTCCATAAACTTTTTGAGGACCCCTCATGTATATATAAATATCATTTTGCTTAATAAAACTTTACATAGTATATGGTTTACCCCTTACTACTTGTTTATGAGGTCACTAGGAAAATCCTTGCTCTTTTAATGTCTTTCCTCCCCTGTTTATCTTTGATATCTCTTTTAATGTCTTTCCTCTCCTGTTTATCTTTGATATTCCCCCTTCTCCCTCCCTAGCTTTTCCCTTCTCTATCCTAGAGTACAGAGCTCCTTTTCTTCTTTAGTATTTAATTCAAACACAAGCTCTGCCAATAACCCTCAGCCATTGCTGCATCATGCTGATTTGCACCAGCTGTGCCTTATGGTGGTTAACCCACACTTATAACAGGGTCTCCTTAGATCTTACTCTGAGAACAAGATTCCACATACACATCTAAAAGTCACAACCAGTGGGGTGGAAATTGAGCCAAAAGTAAACAGATCCTGCTTTGAACTACTGATCCCATTAAATGAGAAAAAAATTCAACTGGACGAAAGAAAAATGCTACCAAAGTTATAGCTTAAAGATTTTCGTGGACACATAAAATGAACTGTAAAGATGATCTGCCCTTCAAACATCCCACTTCCAAATGAAATATTAATTTTCTCAGTACTAATGGGGGTGGAGGAAAGAGGCAGGTCAGGTCAGGGAGTAGAGGAAGGAAAAACTGTCATCATGAAAAACTCAAATGACAGTAAAAAGTATACTCCCAAATTAAAAGAGACCCGCCAGGAACTTTATCATGTAACCAGAGTTTGCAAAGCTTAGAGTCTTTGAGAATCTTAGAGTCTTTACAATTGTAAAAGCCAAGTCCATGGAGCAGCAATTGAAAATTAGAATATAATGGCATTATTCTGCAACTTTGGGGAAATCATAATCTTGGATCATCAGTTTTCCTGTGAACTCCCTCCCTGAGCAGTTACAGACAAGGTCACCAGATGCTTTATGTATACGGAATTGTCTGCCCGTTTATTTTCCATTATGAAATCATGTGTAATGGTCCTGTGCTTGAACATGATCAGATATTGCAAATGACTCTCATTAGAATGTAATCATCCTTCGTCTCTGCCCCTGTGTGATTATGTTTATGTGATTATCCAGATTCTCCAAACCAAACTCAAGTCATCCTAGCTCCAGCTCCATAGGATAATGGACAAACGCCACTGGTTTTTTACAAAGAAAAATCTTCCAGATTGCAAAATTATTTATTAATTTCAAAAACTCTGGCTAACCTCAAGATCAGGGACACGAACGTGGTCCATCTGATGCAAAAGGACATTAACAGTCTGAGAAAAATATGATAAAGTTAACTTTTTATTACAAAGCTCATCTACTTACAAGTTAGGTTCCCTAAGGCTATCTTCAAGTCTGTTTCTCTGTAATTCCAAGAACACATTAAACAAGCCACTGCTAATGTATTCTGTCAATGGCAGGCAGAACTGGTGCACTTGGTCAGGACAGCTTTGGTCCATCTATGAAAGTTCTGAGGTTGAGAGTGTGTAGAAGACAAAACTTCTATACTCATTCTGTTCACTTGAACTAAAGTAAGTTTTTGTCCAATAAAAACAGCAGCAACATGATTCCAGGCTCACCAGAAAACACAGCATTTCATCAGAATTCAAGCATGGAATTATCGGTTCCTAAGCACCAACAACATTAGTACAAAAATGGAAACATCACGAGCAGTGGCAGACGGGTGTCCTGATGTTTTGGTGGACAAGTTTTCCTCAGGAGGCATAAAGCTTGCATGACCTTTCATGACCTGACAGTCTTCCTTTCAAGCCTGTCTCTCCCTACTGCTGCTACCTTGAGCCCTACCCTCCGTCCGTACTGTTTACTCTTCAGCCTCCATTCCCTCTACCCTCTGGGCCTTTGCACATGCTTCTCCTCCGTGTGGGACACTCCTCACCTGCATCTCTCTTGCTCGGTGTAGTTCACTCCCATTCATTCTCCAGTACCAGTTTATACATCACTCACTCCTACACATCATTAATTACTCGTAGCTTTTCCTAATTTCCCAAATTCAGGCAAAACGTGCCTTGTATGTGCTGTCTTACAAACTTGTATTTCCTTTGAATTGCCTGATCACATGTATGATGATTTTTTTTTTTTAATCTTTATTCCCAAATGAACTGTAAGCTCCATGAGGCAGGGGATATGTCAGTCCCTTTCATACTAGTTACTCAACAAATGTACCTCAATGTGACTCACGTTCACTATTCTATATCCACTAGGGTAGGAATTAATTTATTTTAGATTTTTCTTTATTTAATGATTATGTCTCATTTTATTTAACCTTTTTGTTTTTATGTGTTTAATTTGTAGAATTTTAAAAGACAAAGAAAAGCACAAATATATGCATAATCATGTTTATATTACCACCACCTAGAACTGACAAATGTTAAGAGTTTTTCATATTCCAGTCTATTCAAGACTATTTTCAAAGGGCCAAAACTCAAACGGTTTTGTGGTCAGTCTTGAGTTAACTAAGTGGAGAAAAATGGAAACTATATTACTAAGCCCGTGCTATGTGCCAGTCATTATGTTTGTACACTGCATATTCAGCCTTCCCAAAGGGTATATTATTCTACACATTTTATAGAGGAAAAAACTTGAGACTTTGAAGATTAACTCCTGCACAAGGTAATATAGCCAGTAAATGTCAGAACCATGTTCGAACCAAATTCTGTTTAAAAACCAAAATCTATGGGGCTTTCCACTTTACTGCTTATATCCTCAAATTATATCCATATTTAGAAGGAACTTGCGCTTTGTGAGCCAATGTGCTTTCACATATGTTATTCACATCAATTAAGTGCCTACTTTAAATTGTATGCTGCTATCTTATAAATGGGCAGAAAATTAAGTTAACCAGGGCACTGCATGCACAAGCACTCTGGTTAATTTGGCTGAAAAATAAGAAATCAAGTGGTCATATGCTGCCATGGAAGTTTCTCCACTGCAAAAGAAACATGAGACTATCAAAGCCAATTGAGAAAATAGCATTAAGAGGCTGAATAGACACCCACTGGTTAAGGATGACAAGCTACACTGAAGACCAGATGGCCCTGAAAGTCCCTCCAGGTCTCTCAATGACTACGATGTTGCAGTTGTGATGTGAAAAGACTTTACAAGGAGACTAGATATTTAAAAATTGGATTTCCCTTACGATTTCTGCAGTGTCACATATTTTTTCCCACAACAAAAATAAACAAAAGTACAAAACCTAGGACTGAATAATTTGGCCCTTTTCTCTCTGTTTTCTCTGTTCTCAGTTTCAATTCATTTAAAGTTGCTTAATGGTCAGCACTTGCTTAGCTCTGTAGTTCAAGTCTGGAACAGCTGAGCCTCTGCGCCTTCTTCCCTGTGGTCCCTGCCTCTCCTCAGAAAATGGATGACACTGTGGTCCCTCCCCAAAAGGGATTACTTGTCCTTGGATATGTACTTTGTATCAAGGGGCTTACTACACTTCTTCCAGTAAGTTCTGAGTGTTTGGCAATCACTCTCTTCCTTTGTGACAGTATTGTCAGCAGTTTGAACTTCTCTTAGTAAATTATAATACTCTGGACTCTCATGTGAAATCCTGGATCTTTTTGCTTTCCCTAATCTCTACCACACTCAGTTATTCCTTTAAAATAACTTCTCCTCCCACCTTGATAGGGCGTGATTTTTCCATTACAATGTCTCAAGCCTCTGCCATTTTTAGTTTCCTTGATCAACATTTGTACTTTGAAACAATTCAGATTTGTTCTTACATTGCATCCATTCGAGGCAACGATGAGCTAGTTTATAAGCACGACCTGATCCTAAGGGTAAACAAGAGTGGGAGGACTCTTTGACTTACTGAGGACTCTTCACCAGGCTGTTTGCTTTTGTTGTCACTGTGTTTTTACTATACACATATGTTAGTTATTCTCAGAGATCCAGTAAAACTGCAATGGTTCCTGTTATTGGCAAGTGCTAGCCACAGAATAAAACATGCAGCCTGAGCCTTGGGTCAGCTCTTTCATCGCATCAGAGAAAACACCACTAATTCCCAGAAATCCTGTCACTTAGGTGCTCTTCTCAGGGTGAAGTATGAACATGCCGAGATAGTTGATTATTTGTCTATTCTTTTGTTCATTCATTCATTCATTCATTCATGCAGCAAACATTCCAACATTGCAATGATATAACTTTGAATAAGACAGATCGTTCCCTGTGTTAGGAGCTCATAGTCTACTAGGAAAAAATATAAAATAGTAACTGCCATATAGTGTGATAAATGTATATAAAGGAAACAGGGAAGAAAGAAAAAAGAGGAGGAAGGAAGCGAGGGAGGGAGAGAGAGAGAGAGAAAGGAAAAAAGGAAGGAAGGGAGGCAAGGAAGAAAGAAACAAATGACAGGGGCACATGGTGTGTGGTCTGTGGAGATCAGGGAAAACCCCCAGAGTCTGCAGGATGAGTAAGAGTTAGCTGGGTGTCCTAACAGAGAGAACAGCAGGACGTGCAAAGGCACTGGGGCTACCACTGTCAGAGTGCAATTTTCTAAAGAATGTCAACTCTTTCCTATCAGTGACACCCCCCACTCCACCCTCCAAAATCTCCATCTTTCTTAAATTTTCTTCATTTACAAAGTTTCCTAAGATTCCTAGACCAGGGTTTCTCATCAAATAAAGCAAGTGAATTTCTCAGATGCCAGGTCACAGGGGAAGAGTTTCTAGTGAGGGTTTTCAGTTCTTGCCTCATCTGGGCCCCTGACAAAAGATGGGCCTTTAAACTAGCTACTCATTGCTGTAGGAAGAAGTACAACCTTTCCCAAATATCCCTCCCTTATTTGTGAGGCAAAGACAAATTTAAATAATGTTATTTCTTCTTCATATTTGCCTCAAAGGAAAGGTAAGTCTAAAGGACAGAAGACGCATCTTTTCCCTTTCACAGGAAACATCTCAGTGTGTAAGGTCTCCCCTCCCCCAAGCCCCCACCTCTTTATTGCCTGATGTCAGGCTTCTCCTGACACAATGAAGTTTATAAGGGAATAAAAGGAGACCCTGAGGCTAATGGTGAACACATTTTGGGAAACAATGGGCTGAAATAGAACTGCTTTGCAAACTTTTTCTTGGAGACCTCAGACTTCCATGAATGAATGATCTCCAGGTCCTCAAAAACTGGGCTTTATTTGTTTATTTATTTATTTCACTAAACTGGAGTTTCCTTTTTTCTCTACACTAAAATGCAAAGAAATGTTCATGTCTAGTATGGTGAAGGCAGGTCTCATTCTAGGCCTGGGAGCCAAACAGAGCAAGCTAAATTGAATACACATATCTAAGAGGTTTTTACAGGAGAAAGCTCTGGATGTATTATATCTGATTTTAACCTCTTGGAGGGATTGCCTTTTCTCATTCACCTGAGCAACCTGAATCAGCAGCCAGGAGAAAACAAGGTTTATAACCCAGCCTGTCCACCTGGGTACAAGAACACTTCACCTGAGGGGCACACTGCTAACTGGAGTTAGTACCACCTCATATGCAGGGGAGGGAGGGATAGAGCTGAGTGGCTCTGACACACCCACATCTGGTTCTGCCCCAAAGAATTCATATATCTCAACACAACGCTATTTATTTGGGGCCAACTGTCTTCCTTCTTGAAAGATCACCCTGTATGAACCTTAGTGAGGAGAGTGTCATTGGAGTCAGGTGGCCCTGTCGGCTGGTTCAAATTCTGCAGGCATTTATAAACATCGAAAGGATCCTGGAGTGCAGGGCTTTCCAGAGCATGGGGGAGATCTTGAATTCAGGCAGCAGGGGTCAAAAGCAACTATTGTACAACTGGTAGTCTAATGTGGACTAACATTTTGTACTCTTTCCCTTACTGATTCATGCAATAATAATAAAAGTCTACATTGCTTATTACATTCAAAGCTAATTTACATATTGTAACGCAATAAATTCTCATAGCAACCCTATTAGTATACCCATTTTACAGATGAGGACACTGAAGTACAGATTAAGGAATCTGCTATGATCACAACCATTCTCTAGAGTCTAACCTCTTAGTCCCTCTATAAATTTTCTCTATTCAGAACGTATTTATTAGGTACCTACTATGTGCCAGACACCGAATAATACTGTACATACAAAGATGAATATGGCAGAGGCTCTACCCTTAAGAAGCTTAATTTCTACTTTGGCAGACAGCAATATATAAAACATTTAAGTACAATTCATGTGATGAATCTTATGAGATAGATTAGCAGGACCACATAGGAGGTCACTAGTCTTGACCAGAAGGGTCAAGGATGTCTTCCTCGAAGAGGTGATACTTGAACACCTTCTAATACCAACATTGAAATTCAACCATAATGACAGCTTTGATATCCTGAGTATCCTCTTTAGTTTAGACTATGAAACTTATTGAAAGCAACGTGCCACAACTCAAGTGGTCTAACCCCAAGGAAACTTGGGACTCTGGCCAGTGGAGTAGAATAGAAAGACATAAAGTGGGAGGATCGGAGCTAGACAGACTTCCTGACTATAGGTATGCGCCCCATGGTGATAGCAGGTTGTTTGGTAAGCTGTGTCTTAAGGACTGTGTTGTAAATATTTTTTTAAATTTCTGTATATTGTGATGTTTTGACATCTTTAAATTTTTTCTGGATGGAAGAGACTGCCATTCCTGGGGCTAGTTGAGTCTTAAAGATATCAAAGGGCCCAAAGCATGTCTTTGATGCAAACTAACTGATCCAGAGCCACACTCATCTGTCTGGCCTGTACACCTCAGGAGACAATATTTCTCTGCCTTAATCATCCCAGGGCTGGGTACCAGGCAACCAGAGACTGCCCTGATGGCCCACTGAAATTATTCAAACTGGCCAATCCTAAACTGTTCCTCGGAAACCCAATGAAGGAGTGGCCTAAATCCTCCCCCTCACCTCTGTCTTCTGCTTCATGACCACTATGGCATATTTCCCATGTGTTCCTGCATGTGGCCCTGCCTCCTGTCTCTAGGACCTGTGAGTGTAATAAACTTTGTTTTTTCCTGAGCCTCTCCTGTGTCTTTTCTTATGTCTGCATATGACTGACCATCTCATAAAAGAACACAAAACAATGGCAAAGGAAAACTCTGATGTGATTTTGGCAAGCTTTAACATCCAGGGAAGCAACTGAGTTCAGGGAATGGGTGAAAATATCCAGGTTCCAGTCAGACTGTTCGCAATTGGATCCCAATTAATAGCTTGGAGTATGTGAAGCAGAGCTCAGTTATGCAGAAGACAGAGCAATAAAGAACCTAGCAGAGTTCTAGGGTTCCATTTAAATAGGATGGAGTTAAGGGTATCACTTAAAGAGGGGCAGTCCCCATGAGATACTGGGATACTGCTTTAGCCTGAAAGTTTGTGCCCACCAAAATTCATATGTTGAAATCCTAAGCCCCAACATGATGGTATTAGTTGGTAGGGCCTTTGGGAGGTAATTAGGACATGAGGGTAGAGCCCTCATGAATGGAATTATCCCTTGTAAAAGGGATCCCAGAGAGCTCTCTACCTTTTCCTGCCATGTGAGGACACAGTGAGAAGTTGGCAGTCTACAGCCTGGAAGAAGAGCCTCACCAGACTTGACCATGCTTGTACCCTGATTTCAGACTCCTAGGCTCCAGAACTGTGAGAAATAAATTTCTGTTGTTTATAAACTACCCAGTCCATGGTACTTTGTGGTAGCAGCTCAAGCTGGCTAAGACGTATGGAGGGACTTAAATAGAAGCCCAATCACACTAACTGGGCCAACACTTTGAGAAATACACGAAGGTTATGACTTAATGGCACATTGGTGTTTGTTCACACCAGATATTACAGAACAAAGCTCCATGAGAGCAAGATTGATACCAGGTATGGAAGTCAAGTCGATGCCCTGGCCAGAAATGGTTAAGGTTTGGGCAGAGAAACCAAGTGAACAATCAAATTGATTTAAATTTTGGGAAATAACTTCAAGAGGAGATAAGGAGATAGAACTGAAGAGAGGCAAACTTGGGTTAGAATCTTACTCTGCCACTTACCAGCTTATCTTTGGGCATGTGACTTAACCTCTAATCTTTAAAACCTTTATGAGTAAAGTTAAATGTATCTATGGCTGTGAAAATTAAATATACTGATGAGTACGAAAGTGCCAAGTACAGTTCTTGACACTGAGGATGTTCTCAATAAGGAATATTTTCCCTCCCTGACAGACCCTAACTAAACATAATTCATTCTCAATATTCCATTTCTCACTACTGATGATGTGCCTACTTTACTCATCTCCGATACTCACACTTCAAAGCATTTTTATATGCGGTATTAATAACTTCCTAGGAAGTAAATTTTTATCCCTTTGCCTCACATGAAAATTTGTGGCAGAGAGAAAAAGAAATTCATTCAGAATCATAAAGACTCCCAGCTCTGTCATCATATCACAGCGTTTAAGTTCAGCAAAGAGCTGGCTCTTCAGAGTTTAATACAATTGCACTTCCACAGCCTGTACAAATCGTCATCCAGCTTTTTAAAAAATTCTCCCTCTTCCTGTCCCTCAGATGAGTATGATTTAATTTCCAAAGCATGCACGATGAACACATTACTATTTCCCCCTCCAAGAATGTGATGTGACAATGTGGGGCCCCCTTCCTGAGCTGGAGAGAGAAGAGGTCATAGGTCCAG
>NW_007726469.1:105959-107120 GCF_000696425.1 Galeopterus variegatus
AAAAAAAGAAAGAAAGAAAGAAAGAAAATCACTACAACCTAATGCCATCCAAAGGCAAATCAAATGAATCATCTTTGTACCCAGGGATAACATTCAGTGATCTTACAACTTAGAGAAACAACACATTACCATTAAATCAAGAAAAAGATTCATCAATCAGTCATTGGGTATGTGTTTCAGCCTGTGTCCAGCAGTATGCCAGTGCTTCAGGGATTGACTATAAGTGAAGTAGAATTAAACTAATGGGCATGGTCTCAAGAGCAGACATTCTAGTTGGAGAAAAAAAATTACCATCATGGAAAAAAAAAAGAACCACCCCAAATAATGCCTAATTGAGCAATGACAAGCACAGCATGGACACAGAAGAGAGAGACCCGTGTGAGCTAGAAGGGTTTTGAAGCATTTTAGGACACCCCACACCTGCCCGACAGACTAGCATTTCTAAAAAAACAAATCTGACCATGTCACTACCCCTGCCTAAAACCCCTCAGTGACTCCCCAATGCCCATGAGATAATTTCTTAATTTCTGAATGAGACATATAAGACGTTTCACTATCTGGTCCCTCTCAGCTTTGTCACTTGCCATTCATCTGCTGCTACAGACATTCCAAACTGTAGGACAGTCCCTCTAACTCTCCCCTGTACAGTTCTCCCTCCTCCAGGAGTATTTGCTCCGGTTCCCCTTCTGAAATTCCATTTGCCAGGCTAACTTCCAGTTTTCCTTTAAGACTGAACTCTAGTATTAGCTCCCTGGGAAGCTTGATTTCCTTGACAGCCCTGCCTATCAGGGGCCTTCACAAAGTTCATGGAAAGATTAGCATTATCTTTTAATTCCATTTTCCCACAAACTTTCTGAAGTATCTTCATACATAAGCATACTTGCACCCATGCAGGATTACATGCTCTAGGTTCTCAAAATACCTGGGACACATTTATTACAGCACCCATCACTGTATTGCAATTATTGATGGATTGATTTAACTCTGTTTCCTTATCCCATTGCACATTTTTTAAGAACAACTTTATTGTGGCATAATTTACATATAATAAAATATATCCATTTTAAGTGCATAGTTCAATGCATTTTGGTAAATGTGTATGCCCATGTAACACCACAATGATCAAAAAACTGAACATTTCCATCACCACAACACAGATCC
>NW_007726469.1:107763-113416 GCF_000696425.1 Galeopterus variegatus
TGCCCATGTAACACCACAATGATCAAAAAACTGAACATTTCCATCACCACAACACAGATCCAATCCTCGTACTACTCCCTTGCTCATTTTAAAAAATAAAGGATACTGAGATTTTATAAGGACATTTATTTTTCATACTGTCCCTTCCATAAAGGTTTCACTATTTTCTACTGTAAACAGGTATTATTCATAATTTAAAAATTAAATATTTATATTTTAAGGATGTATTTGTAATAGTTACAATTAATCACTACATTAAAAGGAAAATAATGTTTTAACTTCAAATATACTTGCAAGACTGATTTGTGTGTACATAAAACTTTTAGATGATTACAAGAAGTCAGTTGTGAATATTTGTGTGCAAGCAGGTACTTAACACAATACATCCAAAAAATAACAAAAATTCAACATTACGTAGATGACACTTTCTGACCAAGTGAAAGACAAGTTTTTAAAAAAAGCATAGATTTTTAAGATCATACTTTTTTTTTTCCTTTTTGTCTTTTTTCGTGACCGGCAATGGATCACAACCCTCAGTGTCGCGCCCGTACCGGACTGGGACTGGCAACGGGATCGCAACCCTCGGTGCTGCGCCCGCACTTTGCTCAGCCAGTGAGCAGCCGGTCTGTATGTGGGATCCAAACCCTCGGCAGGAGCACCGCCGCACTCCCAAGCGGCGCACTGTAGCAGTGCACCACCGGGCCGGCCCTAAGATCATACTTTCTAATAACTCACAGGAGAGTACAGAACTCACATGTCCAGCAGTATGGTATACTAAATATCCTAATTGATTCTCCCACTTAAAACAACTAAAAAGTACTTGATAAATTAAAACTAAAATACCTCTTATAGTACATTGATCTGGCAAGAAATTAAAAACTCTTAAAAAGTTAAAACCTAAATGAAAGCAGAACCCACAAGTGTAAGTATTGAAGTCAGTTTCCATTTAGAGGTCACTGGGCAAATCAGGTAAATTTAAGCTTTGGTTTTTGTGGCACTTATTTAACTCTCCACCAAAATTTAATTTGTACTTCCCCTTCCATAGTATTGAGTCACCACTGGGAAGTAGCTGCCCAGCCAGAAATTACATTTCTGTACCTCACCTCCCTCACGTGTGTGGAGCAATGGGACTAGTGCTCAGTGATGAAATGTAAACTGGTATAATGCATGTCCCATCTGGTCCAAAAGAGTGAAGAATTGGGTGTGTCTTCTTCAACCTCTTTTTCTGTGACATGCCACCTGAATACAGAAGATTCCCAAGCCACAGGGGATGGTGGAGCTGCAAAAAGAAAGTAGCATGGGTCCCTGAATTACCATATGGGGAAAAGTAGCACTCTCACCAGAAACTCCTAAACTGGACTATTACGTGATCAAGAAATAAACTTTTATTGTGTTAAGCTACTTAAATTTTGGACTTTATTTGTTACAGCATTAGTTTTACTCTAACCATTATATGTTTTATTACCTTAAAGCGCACAGGAAACAATATGCAAAGCCCAGGGCTGGCTCAATAGAGCGAACCTACAGGAAACCCCCATGCATAAAATGGGAATTTCCAAATGTTACTTTCTCAGCACTGAGGTAAACTAGTAATAATATGTTCTCCATGATAATACAAGTAATATTACTGTCTTGAAATATAATGCCAAGTAGGGACAGGGAGGGGGAGACTTTTCCCTTTACGAGTCACTACCACATGCATGCCACCCATCCATAGGTTTCCAGGTTGTTTTCCCATTGAATAGTTTGAAAAACATAAAGCTGATAAGAATTTACTCCAAAGTGGCTTCCAGTTGATAGGGTTCCCAGAAGCAATGCAAAATCTCTCCAGAAAACAAATTCCCTTTGTTTCAAGAAAAATGAACTCACAGTCAAACTTCACAAAACTCACAAAGAACCAAAATACCAGGTGCAAGAGCCAGCACAAAGGCCAGGTAGTAGAATAAGACCCATAGTTTCTGGAATTACCAGACTCAGAATATAAAACCATCATATTTAATATTGTTAGGAAACATTTCTCTGTGGATCTCTGGCTCCTACATGTCTTGCTGTGTATGCCAAAAATTTATGGCCCAGCTGATTTCTGTCCAAACCATTATCAGGGCTGGGCTGGTAGCAAGACACCTTGAGAGATGAGCTAATGTTTCCAACTAGAACCAAGTGCAGGCTTGCTTACTGCCTACTATAAAATGGCAAGTTTCCCAAGGTCAGTGTTCATCTCTTGTGCAGGCATCTATCTAGGCCCATTTGTGTCAGTTTTGTAGGAACTGGGACACAGAAAAACAAAACAAACATGCTGACACTCTGGCTACTGCTTTTGATTTGAGTGATAACATGTTTTCTTCTGATCCAAGAGTTTCATGTCTTCTTTCAGCATCCACAAAACTGTGGCAAACAACCTTACAAATAGTATAAAATCTCACACCCTTCACAATTCTTGACAAATATGTCTTAAAAAATAAGAATATGGGATGTCAGAAAGATGGCTGACTAAAGGTGCCTGGTGCTTGTCCCTCCCCCCACCAAAAGGACCAAAGCAAACAAACAAACAAAAAACACCTAAAATTTGACAGGAGTATCTGAGGAAGAGTGTGGAACTGCAGCAAGAAACTGGCAAGATTCCTGTGGTGCACAGAAGCCTAGAATGGCAGCATAGAGAGGGGGGTGAGGCACCCTGCCTCTGCTACCCCATCTCCTCTGCAGGGATTGGCTTGGATCAGAAGAAAGTTTCAGCAGAAAGCCCCCATGAGCTCTCATTGTCACTGCAGACACATGCAATCCTTACTACTTTAACACCTTACCCTCAGCATTGGACAGATCATCTAGACAAAAAAATCAACAAAGAAACATCAAATTTAAACTGTACTATAGACCAAATGGACCTAACAGACATTTACAGAACAGTCCATCCAATGAAGGTGGAATACACATTCTTCACACTGGAATATGAAACATTCCCCAAGATTGACCATATGTTAAGTCATAAAACTCTCAACAAGTTTTAAAAAGTCAAAATCATACTAAATATCTTTTTTTGATCACAATGAAATTAAACTAGAAGTCAATAACAAGAGAAACTTTGGAAACTGTACAAATACATGGAAATTAAACAACATGCTCTTTTTTTTCCTTTTTGTCTTTTTTCGTGACTGGCAACGGATCGCAACCCTCAGTGTCGCGCTTGTACCGGACCGGGACCGGCAACGGGATCGCAACCCTCGGTGTTGCGCCCGCACCTCGCTCAGCCAGTGAGCGGCCGGTCTGTATGTGGGATCCGAACCCTCGGCGGGAGCGCCGCCGCACTCCCAAGCGGCGCACTGTAGCAGTGTGCCACCGGGCCAGCCCCTAAACAACATACTCTTAAAGGACTAATGGGTCAGTGAAAAAATGAAAAAGAAAATTTTTAAATTATTTAAAACAAGTGAAAATAGAAACACAACATAGCAAAACGTACGGGATACAGCAAAAGCAGTATTAAGAGGAAAGTTTATAGCAATAAATGTCTACATCAAAAAAGTGGAAATATTTCAAATAAACCACCTAACCATGTACCTCAAGGAACTATTAAAGCAAGAAGAACCCAGACCCAAAATACGTAGAAGGAAAGAAATAATAAAAATCAGAGCATAAATAAATAAAATTGAGACTAAAAGAAAAAATACAAAAGATCAGTGAAATAAAAAGTTGCTTTTCATAAAAGATAACCATTATTTAGACTAAGCAAGAAAAAAAAGACCCAAATAAATCAAATCAGAAATGAAAAAGGAGACATTAGAACTGACAGTACAGAAATACAAGGTTCATTAGAGACTATTATGAAAAACTATACACAAATAAGTTGGAAACCTAGTGGAAATGGATAAATTCCTAGACATATAACAGCCTACCAAAATTGAACCAAGAAAAAATAGAAAACCTGAACAGACCAACAATGAGTAATAAGATTGAATCAGAAATAAAAAGTGTCCCAATATTAAAAAGCCCAGGACCAAATGGCTTCATTGTTTAATTCTACCAAACCTTTAAAAAAGAACTAATACCAATTCTTCTTAAACTACTCCAAAAAATCGAAGAGAAAGGAATTTTTCCAAACTCATTTTATTAGCATACTAAAGAAATATCTGCACCCCCATGTTTACTGCAGCACTATTCACAGTAGCCATGGTGTGAAATCAACCTAAGTGCTCCTCAGCAGAGGAGTGGATAAAGACAATGTGGTATAGACACATTGGAATACTATTCAGTCATAAAAGAGAATAAAATCCGGTCATTCATGGCAACATGGATGACCCTAGAGGACATTATGTTAAGCAAAATAAGCCAAGCACAGAAAAATAAATACCACATGTTCTCACCCATATATGAAAACTAAAAAAGGTTATCTTATAGAAGTGGAGAGTTGAATAGTGGTTACTAGAGGGTGGGAAGAGTAGGGGAGTAAGGGAATAAGAAGAGGTTGGTCACTGGATACAAAATTACAGCTAGATAGGAAGAATAAGTTCTAGTTTTCTACAGCAGTGTAGGGTAACTATAATTAACAACAATTCATTGTATATTTTCAAATGGCTAGAAGACAGGATTTTGAATGCTCCAAACACAAAGAAATGACAAATGTTTGAGGTGATGGATATGCAAATTACCCTAATTTGATCATTACACATTGTATACATTTATTAAATATCATACTGTACCCCATAAATATGCCCAAATACTATGTGTCAACCAAAAATAATAATTAAGAAACTTAAAAAATATAAATAGAAAGAAAGAGATTAAAAAAGTAACTAGAAGATTTTATAAGAACAAAACAGAACTTCTAGAAAGAAAAAGTAGAATAAAAATTTTAAAAACAACAATTGAGGCTAAGGGCAAATTGGATACAGCTGAAGAAAGAATTACTGAATTGGAAGATAGATCTAAAATTAATCAGAATGCAACACAGAGGGGAAAAAATAGTAAGTATGAAAGAGAGGTTAAGAAGCATGAGAAAAGAGGAAGAAGAGCAAATGTAAATATTATTGGAGTTGTAAAGAAGAATAAGGCAAAATTTGGGGGAAAAAATTAACAGAGATCTTTCCAGACTGATGAAAGACACCAATTCACACACTTACAATGCCTTTTGAATCCCAAAAGTTTAAATAAAAAGAAACTCACACCTAAAAACAGAAGAGTGGACCTTCAGAACAACAAAAATGTAGAGAATATCTAAGTAGCTAGGGAGAAAAGACTTTATAGTCAGAAGAATAAAAATTAAACTTTATGCTAGGTCTTCCTCCAATGCAATGGAAGGTAGAGGACAGTAGAATATTTTCAATGCACTAAGAGAAAATAAGCTATAACTTTATACCCATCTAAACTATCATTCAAAGTCAAATAAAAGACATCTTAAGACCAGAGAGAGAGAGAGAGATTTCTGTTATTGTTAGACTCTCAGAAAATTAACTATAAATGAAAAAGAAAAGTGATCTTTAATGGAACTGAGATGTAAAAAGAACTGATGAGCAAAGAATTTTATTTTATTTCAACTACATTAGAAAAATTAAGAAATCTGACAATTTCAAGAGTTGACAAGGATGTGAAACAGAGGAAACTTTTATGAACCGCTTGGGAGCATAAACTGGTACCACTGAATTGGAAAACAATTTGTGAAAGG
>NW_007726469.1:114676-116434 GCF_000696425.1 Galeopterus variegatus
CGGCCAATAAGGGCTAAGGCAAGGTTCCTGCAGACACTCCCACCCTGCTTTCTCCCGGCGCTGTTTTAGGCTGCCACGTTAATCCATTTGTAATGTCACTTTAAGGTGGTGTTAGCTTTTTAAAGGCCCAACAGTAAAAAAATTAATATTTAAGAAAAAAAAAAAGGAACAGAAAGAACTTCCCTTAACTTAGTTATCAAAATCCTACAGCAAAAGAATGTGAATGAAATATTGGTAAAGCATTAAGGATGAAGTACTGAAGTATGACCCTAAAGTCAAGAAGAAGATAAGATATTCACTGAATATAAAGATGTTGATATCCCCCAAATTAATTAATAAATTTATTGAAATCCTAATCAAATTCCCAACAAGCTTTTGTTTCATTTTTCTTCATATTTGCAGAATTGAAAAAGCTAATTTTAAATTCATATGGAAAATCTAACTTCCAAAAACAGCCAAGACAATCCTGAAGATCAATGACTCAGTGGAGGGACATGCCCTATTGGATATTCAGGTTTCTTTTAGAGCTACAGTAGTTGAGGAAGTATCATATCAGTAGAGAAAGTATATGTAGAAACATGATATCTGAGAGAGAGCATTATACACTAAAGAAGAAATGACGGACATTCAAAAATGATACTAGGATAATTGATTATCTATATGAAAAAAAGGCAAGCATTTAATACATTCAGGGAAAAAAAATAAAAGAATATCTTTGCCATCTTGGAGTCAGGAAGAATTTCTTAAAGTGGACAAAAACACAAACCATAAGGGGAAAAAAAGTGATAAATTTTACTACATTAAAATTGAAAACTTGGGCAGGCCTGGTGGCGCGCTCGGTAGAGTGCGGCGCTTGGGAGAGTGGCGGCGCTCCCGCCGAGGGTTCGGATCCCATGTGGAGACCGGTTCCCGCTCACTGGTTGAGCGCGGTGTGGGCGCAACACCGAGGGTTGCGATCCCATTACTGGTCACGAAAAAAGACAAAAAGGAAAAAAAAAATTGAAAACTTTAAAATTTAGACAGAAAATAACATTTCAGTGCATAAAATCAATAAAAGGATTAGTAAACAATATATTAGTTTCCAAAAGTCAACAAGGAAAAGCAAATGACCCAATGAAAAAAACAGGCAAAGGATATGACCAGATAATTCACAGAAGAGAAAATTAAATGGCAAATAACCAATGTGAACAGATGCTCAACTTCACAAGAATTCAGGGAAATTCATGAATTCACGTTAAAATAACAAGGCCCCATTTCAAAACAGATTAGCCAATGTTTAAAGGTCTGTCACTACCAGTAACAAGTAAAGATGTAGAACTGGAGAATTCTTGCAATGCTGCTGTCAGGGATATAAACTCATGACCTCACTTCAGAGACCAGTCTGGTAATATATAGTAAAAGTAAAGGTATTCCTACTTTACAACTCAGCATGCGACTTCCAGGTGTCTGTGCTAGAAAAACTCTAGCACGTGTTCATAGGAAAAATGTATTATACTGCCCATTGTATTGAAAAAAAAACCCTAAACATTTAATAAGAGAATGAATAAATAGATTACTCTTATATTAGATTAATATCAACAGAATATAAACAGCAGTTAAAAGGAATAAGCTAGGGCCGGCCCGCGCTTGGGAGCGCGGCAGCGCTCCCGCCGAGGGTTCGGATCCCATGTGGAGACCGGTTCCCGCTCACTGGCTGAGCGCGGTGCAGGCGCAACACCGAGGGTTGCGATCCCATTGCCGGTCCCCGGTACGGGAGCG
>NW_007726469.1:117226-119135 GCF_000696425.1 Galeopterus variegatus
CCGCTCACTGGCTGAGCGCGGTGCAGGCGCAACACCGAGGGTTGCGATCCCATTGCCGGTCCTCGGTACGGGCGCGACACGGAGGGTTGTGATCCTGTTACCGGTCAGTAAAAAAGACAAAAAGGAAAAAAAAAAAAGGAATACCTGGAGCTACATGTATCAGCATAGAACACAGATAAAATAGAAACAAAACGTTAAGTGAGAAAAGCAAGTTTTAGAGGTAGATGTACAGTATAAAGCTTATACAAAATTTAAGAGATAGAAAACGACACTATATGTTGGATATGAGATATGCACATACAGAATATAAATATTGAAATATGCATAAGAATGCTAAACCCCAAATCAGGATTGTAATTAGCTTTGGAGAAGAAGGGAGGGAAATAGAATAGGGTGTCAAGGCCAGAACTAGGGTGAGGCAAGCAATAGGCCTAGGGTGCAAAATTTAAGGATGCACTTAATCTCAAGTTTGCGCAAGTGCAGGCACAAACCTAAGAGTGAGAGCTTCCTTAAATTTTGTGCCCTGGGCAACTCACTTATCTCACCCTAATCTAGGCCCTGCTAGGTGGGATACACAAAACTTCAAGGGCTACCTTTAGAATATTATTTCTTTAAAAAGCAAAAAGTCTGCTGTGCAAGTATACCTATAGAAAGGGTTTGTATTTGCACTCCACATGTCTAAGACTAGTTGTTAGGTTACTTTCTTGGACTGGAATTGTCACAACGTGTGAATATTAGAAATGTAAACACAAGTGCAATGAGGACTTGGTAAAATTATTCCTAAGGGGAAATTTCTTTTTCTTTTTACAGAATAACTGAAAGAAAGACATGTGACTAAACTTGATAGAGAGATCCTCTCTCCCATGGCTTTGCATCCTGAGCAGAGAAAATATGAGAATATGCGGGCGTGGAGGGAACAGTCTGCAATTTGTGCTAGGGGTAGTGCCCTGAGCAGTTCCTACTGACTTGGATCCTGTCTTATGTCCAACCTAGTTCCCCTAACTTATCAATTCTGTTAAGTTTTCCAACATCCTGCAATAATTTCTCATTTTGCTTAAAATTAGACAGTCAATTTCTGTTACTTGCAACCCAAAAGCTAAGTGTTAGCCTCATGCTGTCAGAAAGGGAAAATTGTGTAATTGCATTTGTTATGATTCCATGTTTAGGAATCAACTTTTTCACCATTCTTTGATTTCCCATTCAGGTTTGCTTACAAGAAGAAAGACCTTCTAACCTGAGTATTCTACATGAAACTCTTCTATTTGTCTTTATCAATTAAGGGATTGCCGTTTTCTTTTTATACATCAGTTGCATAAACTTAATTCGTGTGAGTTTGCCCCAGAAAGACAATGTTGCTGTTAGATATCTGAGAAAATAACATTTCTTGGCTTGCAAGGTGAGGTTCAGACTCTAGACAACCACCCAAGATAATGAATATCACCCAAGGAGGCTTCTCAGAAAATAGTTGCTGGTCTTTCTGTTAGCCACAATAAAATTGCCTAAGTGTATTGTGTCTTCCCTATTAAATTTCAGTACCACATTAGTTGTTTTGAAGTTTCTGCTTTTGAACCACTCTCTGAGATGTTCTTTCTCATGTATTTAAACCTCTGGCTTTCATTTCATTCTCACAGCAGATAAGGTGGGCATATACCAGGCTCAGCGATGTCAGGCCTTTCCAGGCTTAGGCTAACAACTCCATTCTCTTTCCAATCTCCCTTTTTTTTTTTTTCCTATTTGTCTTTTTTCGTGACTGGCAACGGGATCGCAACCCTCGGTGTTGCTCCCGCACCTCGCTCAGCCAGTGAGCGGGAACCGGTCTGTATGTGGGATCCGAACCCTCGGTGGGAGCGCCACCGCACTCCGAAGCGGTGCACTGTAGCAGTGCGCCACCGGGCCGGCCCCCAATCTC
>NW_007726469.1:119446-137484 GCF_000696425.1 Galeopterus variegatus
GGAGCGCCACCGCACTCCGAAGCGGAGCACTGTAGCAGTGCGCCACCGGGCCGGCCCCCAATCTCCCTTTTTTTTTTTTTCCTATTTGTCTTTTTTCGTGACCGGCAATGGGATCGCAACCCTCGGCGGTGCTCCCGCACCTCGCCCAGCCAGTGAGCGGCCGGTCTGTATGTGGGATCCGAACCCTCGGTGGGAGCGCCACCGCACTCCGAAGCGGAGCACTGTAGCAGTGCGCCACCGGGCCGGCCCCCAATCTGCCTTTTATAGCTCTTCATTCAACAATGTCTATAGGGAAATGGTCCTTTAATATCTTACCACTATGTATAATTTTACCTCCAACAAGTAATAAAAACAAAAGCCATAATTTATAATTTCTACTGAAGGAGTAAGAGCATGTCTCTCTCTCTCTCTCTCTGTCACACATACACACACAGTAGCATTTGATATAAGTCAAAATGAACTTTAATAATAATATGCTTGTATCAGTCCATTTTGTTGCTTATTAACAAAATATGCAGAACTGGAAAATATATAAAGAGAATGAAATTTATTGCTTACAGTTTCTGAGGCTGGGAAGTCCACAGTCCAGGGAACACAGCTGGTGAAGATCTTGGTGGTGGTGACAGTGATGGCAGGTATCACATTGTGAAAATGGCAGAGGAGAGAGGACACTAACCTCCTCATTCACTCTCCTTTTAAAGCCCTCCAAACCATGCCTATGACCACCATTTTTAATCCATTCACTATAGCATGGTCCTACAATTTAATCAGTTCTTCAAGGCCCCACCTTTCAATTACCATAACAGAATTTCCCACCCTCAACAGTTTAAGTGGGAGTTAAGTTTTGGGGGGACATTTAGCCAGAGGCAATTCTTGAGAGAGAAAAGGGTCACAGAGGGGCAGCCTTAAGAGAGAAGGCAGGAAGGGAAATGCCCCCCACTATGCGTTGGTGGAACCTGAGGCTGAAGTGCAGATCATATATGTGTACAAGGCTCAGATAATTCTTTGTTAAGCCCTGGCTGTCAGTGCTGCCTCCTATGCCTGAATCACTGTGTAGTCACTCACGTCCAAGGAACAAACCCCTGATTTATTGTTCTCCAGTCATGGCTGCGCCTATGACCCCTGAATAAAGATTTGCCAAGCTGACCTGTGGTTCTGGCTACACTAAAAATTACAGTCTCAAGTATGCGCAAATCCAACATTATACCCGCTGAGTCATTTAGAGTTGTCTTACCTCTTCTGTCTTTAAAACTTCCCATATTCGAGCATGATCTTCCACCAGCCAGTGTCCTGTGCTTTCTGCCTTGGCAGGAAGTTTGACTTTAGACACCCCTTGAGTAGGCTCTCCCACAGATTTCCCCTCCATCTTCAAAGAGGCAGGCAGGAGGCATTACGGATCTGTGTGGAAGAATAAAGGTGATCCAGGTTAAAACACTGAGTAACATAAGCAAACTAACCTGCTAGATTTGTGATCATGAGACCATTGAAGACAGTAGAACAACAGGTACCCACTTTTATGATCATATTTATATTCTAAATATCCATTATTGGTACTTTAATGCAAACTTCTGGAAGTAGGGACACATTTTGATAATTGATGAAGTGATCTAACTTTTAAAGCAAAGTAGAAAGAATCATCTGCCTGTTATATCTGCTGGTGACTTTGCTTTGGCCCCTCAAGATGAGAGATGGAAATGGATGAATAAAAGGCAAATCTCGGTGATGTTTCCATGCTTTCATGCCACATGGTACATGTGGAAGAAGCACTGACTATGGTGTCAGGAGTTTTACTCTTCAGACATCTACGGAGCCCCTGTTCATACGAGGCTCCATGCTAGGCATACACAAATAATTCAGTAGTTTGGTTCTTAACCTTAAGAAGCATAGAGTCTCAGGGCAGAAAGTGTTGCGAACAAGTATTAACAATATAGTGCATTACAATATAGTGTGGGAAATGCCACAGTCACTGTGTTTCCAAAATGCAATGGAAGCACAGAGGAAGATTCCTGTCAACATGTATTGGCTGTATTGCTTTCCAGGTCCTTAGTTTCATCAGCAGTTGCTATAAAGATAATATTTAAAATTCGATGCCAATTTCATGAAGTCTACTACCTTGATGTCCTTCCATCTGCCATTGGCTTGTGCAATGCCAGGCCTGCCTGGCTCAGCACCAGCTGTCATCAGAATCTCACTGCCTTCATTCAAGTGCCCTGGAATTGACCCTTCGCAGGGTAATTTGTCTAAAAAGCCAACCTGTTAATAGTGTTCTGCCTGCCTGAAACTCTTCCTGTAGAATGAAATACAAACTCCTACTTCATTCAAGTGCCCTGGAATTGACCCTTCGCAGGGTAATTTGTCTAAAAAGTCAACCTGTTAATAGTGTTCTGCCTGCCTGAAACTCTTCCTGTAGAATGAAATACAAACTCCTTCACACGGCATCTAGGCCTTTTGTGTCCAGCTTCTTCACTCCCTTCTCCCACATCATACGTGCACTGCTGCCTCCTCAGCCACTTGGAAGTACTTACGGACCCAATAGACATCTGGTACCATCAGCCTTTGTCTGTGACATCTTCTGTCCAATCCCCACCCCAAGAGAATAAAGACACCTCTCCTTTGTCACTCTCTCTGCATATTCACTCTGAACAGACTTCTGTCACGTCACCTATAACATTTTATCATATTACTTTGCTTTCAACCTATGTCCACCTTCTAATCTTATAAGCATCTGGAGACTAGAGATGGTGTCACATACAGAATAAGTACTAAATAAATGTTTCATGAATTAGTTAATTCAATCATTCAATAATTCACAAGAATCCAGTGAAAATGAGGCAGCAGAACTAACATATTCAAATAACAGATGTAAAAGTCAATTTACCTCTTCCTTTTAACTTTTTCGTTGACTTAATGAGCTGTAAATTCTCCATAAGAAAGAGACGAGTATAACATTCATCATGCACCCCCAAGCAGCTAATACTACAAAAATGAGTTGCTCTGAGTTAGCAAAAAACTAGTTCTTGTGAAAATGTCTTCAGGGAATTGAGTATGTCTGCAAAAAAAGCAAGTCTGAGGTTCATATAACCCACTGCCCACATAAAAGTAAATGAAAATCAAAATCAATAAGAGGGACGGGGGTGACAGCCAGAGGATTTGAGAAAAGTCTTGTGCAAAGAAGTTATTTCTCTGCCTTGGGACCCCACGTGCTCCATTTGTAAGCAGTGGAGAGCAAGCCCAGCTGCTGGCAGAGAGCCGTGATAAGGAAACCGATAGCCAAAACCCCTGTGAAGTACTTACAAGCATGGAACACTTAATACACTCCCATTATGAACCAGGAGACAGAACCTACATAATTAATGGGCAAAGCTCTTCTGAGTGGACACGCTAATAAATGGTGCTGACATACATGCAAGGAAATAAAGCAGAGTTGTGTGAAGGTTTCAGTCCAAAGAAAAGGAATTTAAAATAAACAGGCAAAATGGAAACAGGCCAGATTAGTAGGGAAGGAAATTCCATTGTTGTTATTGGAGATAATACTGTAAATAACAAATAACAAATCAAAACAAAGTGGGAAAACTACATAAAATGCTTTTGGCTGTATCCTTCATATATCATAGAAACATAACTGGATAAAACAGATAAACAACAAACTCTCAGGCAAACAATGGAACATCTGTAAGCGTAATGTGTCCCAGCAACCACAGCTCTTCCTCTCCTGTCTGCCCACAGCTGCTTTCTCATCTCTGCAGTGTGGGTGAAAATTGGCAAACTTTCAGTGTTGGAGACTGAATTCTACTGTATACTGACTTCCCACAGATTGCTCCTTACCCTGTATGAGAAGAAGATGTAACTCCGAGTTTTAAACCATTCTAAAGCACTTCAGGGTTTAGGAGGCAGCTCTTACAAAGCTCTACAAGCATTTCGAGGTCCTCCACCCTATCTGAGATGTGAGGCCTTTATCACTCATCCTTAGTATATCGCCTCACCCACAAAAAAAAGATCATATATACAATATATATTGAGCTCCCACTGCATACCAGCCACTGTGCTAGGTGTTTTCTACATTGTCCTTAATCCACACAATAGCCCTGGAAGGTAGATGTCACCATTTTACAGCAATGAAGAGTGAGATTCAGAAAGGTTAAGCAGCTACACTGCTAGAAAGTTGTGGAGAGTGCTTTCTGTCCATCCTAGGTCAGTTCAGAAACCCTTCAGCTCCATCCCACCCTCCCATCACTCCCATGGTGGAATGCAGTCTCCCTCTGGTGCTAGAGGGTCAGTGTCCCAGCTAACGGGCACAACAGCACTCCCTTGAGAGATGGTCACATCTGATGTGTGCACAGGGACAGGTGGGATAGACAGAGGGAGGGGGACATCGTGGGAAGACAGGCCATTCCTTTTCCTTTTTACTGCCATCTCAGTTTCTCAGTTTCTTACCGGGGCAGGCTTTAAGGGTGTGTGATTTGTACAGTTACGAAGGGCCCCATGCTCAGAAGAGCCCCATGTTTGGCTGAATGCTCCGCTGTTGCTGTCTTGAAATTTTCAATTTTTGAACAAGGGGCCCACATTTGCATTTTGCACTGGGCCTCCCAAATTATATAGGCAATCCTGCTCCTGACCTGGCTTTCCTCTCCAAATCTAAAGTTCCGTTCCATACTTTCTTTCTTTCTTTCTTTCTTTTTTTTTTTTTTTGGTCCTTTTTGAGACCGGCCGCACCGCGCGCTCAGCCAGTGAGCGCTGTGAGCGCACCTGTCATCCCTATATAGGATCCGAACCCACGGCAGGAGCACTGCTGCGCTCCCAGCGCTGCACTCTCCCGAGTGCGCCACGGGCTGGGCCCCATACTTTCTATAAACAGTTCATGCATTATAGGTTTCCTACATATTCCCCTAAAAAGAGCTAGAAGTCTCTACAGTAGAGCAATTTTTTTGTTAAAATTAAAACAGGATGGGCCGGCCCGGTGGCGCACTGCTACAGTGCGCCACTTGGGAGCGCGGTGGTGCTCCCGCCAAGGGTTCGGATCCCACATACAGACCAGTTCCTGCTCACTGGCTGAGCGAGGTGTGGGCGCAGCACCGAGGGTTGCGATCCCATTGCCGGTCCCGGTCCGGTACGGGCGCGACACTGAGGGTTGCGATCCGTTGCCGGACACGAAAAAAGACAAAAAGGAAAAAAAAAAAATTAAAACAGGAGGCATATGTAGACCTTTCTCTACATCCGATGTGCTGCATTTTACTGCCTTCTTTCTTAAAACACATGGTCAAGGCTTACAAGCCAACCTCCATGCACATACCACTAACATAAGCCCATTCAATAGCTCATGAGATAAGATAAAGTCACTGTAAACCTAAAAGGCAGAGTCTTCTGTTCCGATTAAGAATTGGTCTAAAATATCAGAAGCCTGAGGAGCTCTTTTGAAAATCAGTTTTGAAAAACTGTCATCCTAAAACACCTGATACCCCAAACAGAATTTTTTTAAACCTTTGGATGGTAAGATCCGCCTTTAGTTGGGTGGGGGATGGGAAAGAAGTTGTATGTAGTGGACTGAATTATGTCCCCTTGAAACTCATTGAAGTGTGAATTATGTCCCCCAGCTTTTACGTATTAAAAACTTGGCCCCCACTGTGACTGTTAAGAGGCTGGGAAATCCTATTATGTTAACTGAAAGGTGGGGCCTTGGGAAAGCAATTGGATTGTGGGACTATGCTGTAGTGAATGGATTAATAATGGTGTTCAGGGGCATGGTTCTGAGGGCTTTAAAAGAAGAGGAGACTCTGTCTCTCTCTCTCTCTCTCTCTCTCTCTCTCCCCCCCCCGCTCTTTCTGCTTCCACCATCTTGTTATGTGAGACCCCTGGGTCACTGTCGCCACCACCAGGTGGACTTTGGACTTCCAAGCCTAAGAAATTAAGCAATAAATTCTGTTTTTCTTTATAAATCACCCAGTTTCAAGTATTTTGTTATAAGCAACAGAAACAGACTAAAACACCATATGCATATAAAGGCAAATATCTGATCAGAGAACATAGAAGCATAATTTTTCTCAAAAATTAAAAAAGAAAATTGCTTGAAAACTTTTTTTCTAACTGTAAAAGGGTGTGATTGTACACCGCCTCTACTGCATGAAGCAGAGAAGTAAAAAAAAAAAAAAAAAAAAAAAGAGCAGAGAAGATAAGCCTGATGGAATGGAAGAAAGATGCCCTTGCTTGACACAGAAACAATCTGCAGATGAGAAAAGCCACATAAGTGTTTTTGAGGTCACTTTGTTTTCAAGTCTTAGAGCTCTAACATCTCCACCAAAGCTGACAGGTTGTTATTAAGATATTTTTAAGGTTAAGTTAAATCCAAAGATTGTTCCAATTTATAAATCTTAGCTGCGTTAGAATAATTGATAGCAGGGCCGGCCCGGTGGCGCACTGCTACAGTGCGCCGCTTGAGAGCGCGGCGGCGCTCCCGCCGAGGGTTCGGATCCCACATACAGACCGGTTCCCGCTCACCGGCTGAGCGAGGTGCGGGCGCAGCACCGAGGGTTGCGATTCCGTTGCCGGTCCGGTTCGGGGGCGACACTGAGGGTTGCGATCCGTTGCCGGACACGAAAAAAGACAAAAAAAAAAAGAAAAAGAAAAAGAATTATCACTCAAAATTCCTTGTCAGTAATTGATAGCAGTTAAAAAATGGTGAAAATGATTATTATTATTTTAATATGATTATTGTCAATGAGAAAGAGTGTATTTCCTTAAATAAATGTATTTATTTGAAATTTGTGCTTTTAAGGTCTGTTCTTTCTTTTTAAAACATTTACTAACACTATGCTTATGATATAATACCCATAATATATAATCATAATAACATTTCTTCTATTCCTCCAAACATCATCACTGACTGGAGGTCATGACTTTTCCCACGGTCATAACAAAGGTCCCAGGTGATGGCTTCATACCCTGAGTGATCATTAAGCACCAAAAGTAAATGAACAACTTCTCAGAGGCTAATCTTGAAAACATAAGCATTAAGTTACAACCTAAGAACACAAAAAATTGCCATTATTAGTGTCTGCTCTTGCCATTTGATAAAAATTATCCATAACTTTCACGGATAACCTTTTTGAAAGATGGCTTTAAAAATAAGTGTTAGGGCACAACTTCACTCAAGTTTGTATTTATTTTATTAACCCACGTGCTGGACTTTGATAAACCAATCTGTACTTTAATGAATTTGATTTTCCTTCCTCTGATAATAAATAGTGTATGAGACATCCCTCATAAATCATTATGTTTTTTCTCCTCCCTTTCCTCTTTAAATATTTTTTGGAAGAAAAAAAAAAGAAGTGTTTAATATTCAGAACTTTACTGGAATGGCTTGGTGTTTCTTGTCTGTATCTATGAAGGCCACAGTGTTCTTCTATCCCTGCAGATTCCATTACATGTATTAATACTACAGCATTTCTGCTTTCTTTCCTTTATGCACATAAACTCTTGCTTCTACCTGAAGAAACCATTTTATTTTTTTTAACTCCACTCAGATTTCTTCTCATCTTGAAAATGTCTGGCATTTGCCTTGTCCCAGGCCTTTCCCATGACTATTTATTTGTCTTTCTGCTATTTCTTTCCTCCTACCTTCTTTCCTCCTCAATCTTCTTTCTAATGGGCTGAGGTCCTGTCCACATAAGACAGATTTGTTTATCATTATCTTCTGCTGTCTTCAACTCTTCCACCTAGAAGGCCATCAGGTTCAGAAGAGCACAGTGAAAAGGGCATTAAAACCTCAGTCAGGAGACCTCAATTCAAAGCATGAGGCTACAGTTAACTCTCCCGGTAACCCTAGAGCAAGCCATTTCACCTCTCATCTGCAGTTTCCTCTCACCTTTGATACGAATAGATGCACTACAAGTCTGCCAAGACCCCTTACATTTATCAAGTAAAGCTCTCACTACCCGCAAATGTAGAAAACAGAACTAATATGCACTGAATTATTTTTCAGTAGAGCTAAAGGATTTACACTACTCAACAAAACAGTGAAAGGTTGTGATTTTTGTGGATCACTCACATAGTTTACTTACTCCCATACTACACATTCACTATTCAAAAGTCAAACAAGCAGTATAAAATCACAATAGCACCTTGGCATTTGTAGTTTTGGCAAAATAGTTTTGACTATTTAGGTAAACCCAAAATTCTCTGACATGTAATCAATTGTAAGTTTGCCAAGGCTTTGTAAAGCTGGTGTTTGGACATGTTCGACACTCCTCAGCATCGAAATCATGGTTTGGTAGTAGAGTTTTCTAATTATGATTGCTGTTGTGGTATCCACAAATTGGGGGATCCAAGAAGATCTCAAGAAACAGCCTTCCAATTGTGGGGGGAGCTATAATTATATTGGTCTGGCCAGTCTACTCTTTTTGAAAACCAGGAGAGAACCAGCTGTCTGGAATCAAAACTTCCTGTACAGAAATGGAGACTGGGGCTCAGACAGACATCAGACAGAAAAGACTCCAGGAAACCATGGCACAGAGAGAGACTGTTAGTGATGGACAGCATCTGTCCCAGGGAAGGAGGCTTATCAGATTATTTCATAGCAATACCAAATGTGGGCTGTATTTGAAGTGCCAATATACATTAATGTGCTAGGAGCAACAGATCCTCCTTATCTCTTCCTCCTTAAAATCTCAACAGCATTTCTTGTCCATATAAGGCAACTCACTTATATTCTGTGCATTGCTTTTTTGCTTTCATCAATTTACTTTGGTGTCCCCTGCTAGACTGCCAGCTATTTGAGAGCAAGACTGGACATAAACTTATTTTACTGCTTCAGTTTTTTAAAAAAGCTCCATCATCCTTTTGAAAAATCATCTTCTTTTTTTTAATTAAAAAAAAACTTCACTGGAATAAGAGATTTACCATTACGATATATGTATTTTGGGAGAAGTGTCAATCATTGGGCAATCATTTTCAAATGAATTTCAATTATGTAGTATCTCACCAAATGCTGAGTCGGTTTGCACAACAGTGTCTATGGAGTGAGAAATGACTTTTTCTGAAAGCAACTGACAGAATCAACCTAAGTGTCTCTCAACAGGTGAGTGAATACAGAAAACGTGGTACATATGCACAAGGGAATACTGTTCAGCCCTAAAAAAAACAACAATGAAATCCTGTCATTCGTGGCAACGTGGATGATCTTGGAGGACATTATATTAAGTGAAATAAGTCAGGCACTGAAAGAGAAATACCACATGTTGTCACTCATGTGTGCAAGCTAAGAAAGCTTCTCTCAGAAGTAGAGAGTACTGGGCCAAGCCCGTGGCGCACTCGGGAGATTGCGGTGCTGGGAGCGCAGCAGTGCTCCCGCCGCGGGTTCGGATCCTATATAGGGATGACCAAAGCCCGTGGCGCACTCGGGAGATTGCGGTGCTGGGAGGGCAGCAGCGCTCCCGCCGCGGGTTCGGATCCTATATAGGGATGACCGGTGCGCTCACAGCTCTCACTGGCTGACACGGTGCGGCCGGTCTCAAAAAGGACCAAAAAAAAAAAAAAGAAGTAGATAGTAGAACAGTGGTTAGTAAAGGTTGGGAAGGGTGGGAGAGAAAGGGGATAGTGATTGGCTGGTTAACAGATACAAAAGTACAGCTAGGTAGAAGGAATAAGTTCCAGCGCTCTCTACAGCACACTGTAGAGGACATAATTAACAACCATTTATTGTATTTTTTCAAATAGATAGAAAAGAGGCTCTTGAATGTATCCAACACAAAGAAATGATAAACGTTTGAGGTGAAGGATATGTTAATTACTCTGATTCGATCATCACACATTGCATATAAGTGTACTTCAAAAAGTTCACAGATAAAACAGAATTAAAAGGTAATTCACAAATTTTTCCACGAACTTTGTGAAGTTTTCATACATGTATCAAAATAGCACATTGTGCCCCATAAACATGTACAATTATTATGTGTCAATCAAAATTCATAATAAATAAAAATGAAATTCATTGAATAACTTCAATAAATTTATTAAATAACTTATTTAAAAATAAAATTAATTAAATAAATAACTTCACTGGGATAAGAGATTAAGCATTTACCATTACGATGTATTTTGGAATAAATGTCAATCATTGGGCAACCATTTTCAAAGGAATTTTGATTACGTAGTGTCTCACTGAATGGCTGAGCAAGATTGCACGCTGGTGTCTGTGGAATGAAAAGTGATTTTCTCTGAGATCAACAGTTTTCTGTCAAGTGTAGAAAATTAAAGAAGTGCAATGGAATCCTGCTTTATGCAAGTTGATATTTTTTAAAGACTGGTCCAATTGGACTTCAGACTTTATGTGCTTTTCCCTCCTCATTGATCGTATTTGGCAGAAGCTTTTAATAATAAAGAAAAAAGAGAGAAACAAAAACCCAGGCTGAGTTTGTGCTAGCCTTGTGACCCTCCCTGGAGAAATGCTGCTCTTTGCTCAGCAATTTGTGCTCAGCACACAGCCGCCACAAGGAAAACAGCTGGGCTCGCTTCCTGCTCTCCATTCAGTGTAGCAGACTGGTAACAAATCTGCACAGACAGGCATGGGGGAGGGAGAGGATACCTAAACAAAACAGAAGCTGAGATCACAAAGAATCCTTCAGCATTCTGAGATAGAAGGAATTCCAGGGAACTGAATATTTTATGGCCTGAATTTTTATTATTATAAAAAGCTCAGTGATTAAGTTGCTTAAAAGCTTAAAATGAGACAAAACTGTAAATCACATGACCATCCCAGGCTCAAATGTTGCACAATTCTGTAAACGCCAACTTTGACTAAATGAAGGCAGAATACAAAACCCATTAGGAGAGCAGCATCCAGTTGAATAGTCACAGGCTAATTTTTATCTTCACGCTGGGGGAGGGCCGCCGCGCTCCCAAGAGGCGCACTCTCCAATGCGCCACCGGGCCGGCCCCTGGGCTGGCATTTCACAAGCATCAGTTCATCCTCTGAACAGCCTCAGGGGAAGCTCAGATTGGGAGAGATTAAGGAATAAGCACCAGGGTTTCTGTCAAGTGTCCTGACCCCAGAGCTGTGTCCTTCCCACTCCACACCACCAAGATCCTTGAATAGTCAGTGTTCCACATACAAATACCATCATGCAGATGCTCAAAAACCTGGATTCCCAAGAGTCTGAGCTCTTCAAAAGATTCAGAAGAGGGCATCTCATGAGAGGAATGCAAAAATCTAAAAATGCTTGATTCACGGAAGGAAATCTATTGAGTTTGCCAGTTATTGCACAAAATCATTTTAAGTTACTTCCAAATAGATGGGCCCTTCCACATTTCAGGTGGAATCCATTCTAAATCTTTTACTTTACCGTAAGCAGAAGTTTAATCTATTTAATTATAGTCACTTTACTAGGCCATAGGAAAATGGAAGGACCCGATGGGGGGAAATCTCTTTCAAGAGAACACTTCTGGAAGAGGCATGTAGAGTGAGCTGGCTCTAGGCCAATCCTTATGCTTTCTCATAGTCTCTAAGCAGCAAGGACACCATGATTTTCACATATATCATACACTGCTGAATGTCATTACTCTTTCAGTTAACACCTTGCCCCACACAGAGGACTCTGATAGAGCTTCACATAGTAATGATCTAGTTAGTGTTGCTGATATCCAGGCACCAATTTGCTAGACTAACTAGGTGCAAGAAGCTTTATATTTGGAGCAGCATCTTTATTTCCATCTAACTATGTTGTTCCTCCCTGACTTGACTTCTGGAATAGGAATAAACCCTTGTAAGTGGTACTAAAGCCAAAGGACTGGGTCCAATATTCATCCAGCTGCGGGGGGAGGGAGGGATCTACGAGCCTTGAATTAGAGTGCATTCTACTACTGGCTCACGTTTTTAACTTTGTTTTCAGCTTTTCAGATCTGCACCTGGGTTATGACATGGCAAACCTATCCCACGTGAGATCAAAAACTCAATGATCCAGATTGATCCAACCCAGGAACACTGAGAGGTAATAAAACCAAGATTTTAGAGATGCTGCTTCCCGACTCTCCCTCTTGCACAGATCTTGTGAGCTTATCCCCTGGTGACCTGTGTGTTCAGAGTGAACACAACAAAAAGTCAAAGCCATATCTTACGGAATTCTAAAATACCCACCCAAAACCTTGACCTTGCCGTAGCATAGTGGCATTTTTATCAGTAAATTCAGTAAAAGCTGCTATGTTGGTCATGTTCCACATATATTGGAGAAAATGCAATCTCTGTTTTTAATAGGAGCCCATTTGTCTTTTAGTGGACCCTATAAGGACACTCCAACTTCTTTTTTAAAATTTCTTCCATTTTTTTCCCTTTTACTTCAAGCTCCATAAGCGTGTACTGTATCATAGACAATGTATTCTGCATTCATGCGCATATTGGATTAGAGGCAGCTGTTGAATTTAGCCTCCATAGTCAATTAAGGATGAAACTCTCACATTATTTTGGAGCAAACCAAAAGATTTTAAGCCTAATGAGGCAACTGAAAACCGAATTCTATTCTCAAATTTCCAACAGCTTTCAAAATATGTTTAGAAACTGCTTTACATAGCAACAGAGTCAGGAGTGTTTTCAACTCAACCTATGGGATGACTTTGCTGGGATATATTAAATAGCTACTAAATTAGAACCTATTTTTTCCTTAAAGTTGAAAATATTCCTAGCAAGGCCAAGCCTGGATTTCTCATCAGGCCTTTCGAATAGCACCAGCCATCCATCACAGTCTTTTCAAAGGCTGCATTAAATGACTTGTGTACATCTGCCGGGCTTCTGTATTTGATCCTAGATTATGTTTTCGCTAAGGTTAAGGGTTAGAATTTTGACAGAGGTGGCTGTGGTCTATATGGCCCATTTTATCTGCCCTTTTTCCACATACGTACAGTATTTGATAGCCAGATTTGTCAAATGCCTCAATTTTGATACCAAGAAATACGGGGTTGATGGAATGTAGGGCCTGAGCACGCAGTTGAGTATCAGTTTTAGTTTCTGAGCCCATACAAAATCGTTCCAGCATCTCTCTGGGTGAAGGGAAAGGGGATCGTTACATTCTGTGTCACCATCTCATTTCAACTTGGTTGCAGTTTCTTTTCTCTTCCTTTTGTTTTTCCCTTCTTACACTTTTACAGGACTTTCCACTTTTGTCCATTCTTTTCATTGCCTCAGATTGACTTTGCTATCTTCAATAAAACAAAATAGAAATTGAATGAGACTGTGGCTTGGATTCGGACCCCTAAGCACAACAGCGATTATGCAAATATAAAATTTAGCATCCTTGACTTCTTAGTGAAGGGGGGGCAGGGTCAATAGAACAATCTGACTTACTGCAACAATACAGCAAACTTGCAGGGACATGACATGTAGGATGCTTAAATCTCACCTATCATCACGCTCTGCACAAGAAGGCAGGCAAAGTTCCTAACGTTTTGCTTAGTCTAATCATTGTGGCAGGTGTGCATGGAGCAGAATGAAACAGACAAATAAGCATGTGTCCTCTACTAACGAGCCCATCTGCTGGGAGTCCAACATCCAAATCACTGGAAGTCCACAATAACACGAGGAGAAAGAAACATTTCAAAACGATAGGATACATTTCAAAATGATAGGACAGGTGTTAGAAGAGAGATACACACAAGTGTATTACATTGAGAGCTTTCTGAGGTGAGTATTAATTCCCCATTCAGATGAAACTGCAACTCAGAGAAGTTAAATAATTGCCCAAGGTTACACAGCAGAGTGCAAATTTGAAAACAGATCTGTCGGACTGAGAAATGAGCTTTCTTTTCCATTCTGTCATGGCCTTTCAAAATTTTCACAGAATTTTGGCCATGTTGATTTTTGGCTTTGTAACTTTAATGCTTAAAGAGAAACACAAACTCTGCAATAAAGTAGCAGGGGAGAGGCGGAGAGGGTTATCTGAGGGTGCCTCCCTGTCTTTTCTACCTTATCTACCAAAGCTGAGTCAGTTTCTCCTACCTCCCTTCATGTTCTACTCTGCCAGCTCCTCCGCATCCTCTGGTGCCTACCACGCTAGCTCTGCCCTGCCCTGCCAGAGCTAAACAAACAATGATTCCACTACTAAAAAGAAATGGCAGAAAACAGAAGCCAAAATCTGACACCGTCAGTCCAGTTCTTTCACTTCTTATTCACATATGTAAATTTTTGCTCCACAAGAATGATGATCTGTAAGTCTATTTTTAAGCCTTTCTTTAGGACAACCTACGGGGTCTATTACGGTACTCTGACCCTTCACTCTTGCTCCTGCTCTGGGGAGTGAAGGTTTATGATTTACAGCTCAAGTGAATTTGGGTCTCAGGTTCATTGCTCCAATTGTGGTTGACATTGATTCTGGATACCAGAGAGACTGTAATTGTTAACTTCACTGGGGACCGAAAAATGATTTACGCACTAGTGAAGCTTACACAGACTCAAAGTCCAAATTTCTATGTCCTGACTCCATTTCTCCACTTCAGCCTGCACAAAAAGAAAGTGTGAGGTTTTATGTTTTACTCTTTTGTGTGCCCTTAAAAGGTATTCCAGGGCCAGCCCAGTGGCGCACTCGGTAGAGTGCGGCGGCGCTCCCGCCAAGGGTTCGGATCCCATATAGAGACCGGTCCGCTCAGTGGTTGAGTTCGGTGCGGGCACGACACCGAGGGTTGCGATCCCATTACCGGTCACGAAAAAAGACAAAAAAAGAAAAAAAAAAAAGGTATTCCAGGCATACCTTTTAAGTACAATATCATGAACAGGATGAAATATAGTAAAATCAGGTCCAAATAGTTTTAAGGTCTAACCTGAGAAATAAGTGCACTGGTTAAGTCAGACTAGAAATCTGTCAACAGGCTGCCTTGGGTGAAGACTGATTCAATCTCTCCCTCCCTCCTTGTTTCCTTGTCACAGACCTCCAGTGTTGTTTAGATTCTACTCCAGTTCCTACTGGACCAATTAGTAAAAATTACGTTCTGTACTCTCCAAATTAAAACCTGGCAAGACCAGCCTTCCATGTATAACAGACTGTTATATCTGGTCTCACATAACTACAAAGGAAATTGAGATAGAAAGGTAGGGCTTTGGATATACCTAAGCAGTATATTAGCATTGACATTAATTTTATTTTTTTATTTTATTTTATTTTATTTTTACTTTTTTTTTTCGTTAAATTTTTATTTTGTCAATATACAATGTAAATGATTATTATGGCCCATCACCGACACCTCCCTCCCTCCTCCCTCTCTCCCCTCCCCCCCAAGAATGTCCTTTCCTTTTGCTTGTTGTAACAACTTCAAAAAAGTATAGTTGTTATATCTTCTTCCCCCCCCCCGTTTTTTTTTTGTGTGTATGTGGGTGAATTAATTTGTTTATTATGCAGGAGTCCCTGATGCTTTAGTCTGAGCCAAGGAACCAACCTAACATACTCTATTATCTTAGAAAGAAGAGGTAGTGAGTTAAACTCCTTTGTGACTGGGCTGGACAATGTAAGCACCTTCCTCTGGGGTCCAGCTTGGGAATTCTGGTCTTAGCCAGTTTTTGAGGAGGGAGTTGCTTTGTATCACAGCCAAAGGTTGTGCCAAAATAGCTAAATCTCGCTTCATTTGACTTGCAATGAACTTCTAGGGAAATGCACCACAAATATTAAGAAAGTTTCACAAATATTGCTTGTAGTGAGTAATGACTTGCATACTTATTCAAGGGGAAAAAAAAGATCCAGAAAATAACAGTTTGGGTGAGAAAAAAGAAAAGGTCCCCAAGGTGAAGACGACCTACCACCTCCCTACTCCACAGTGCTGCAGGTGACCTGACAGTTGCTCTCAGACCCTAGTGAGTCCAAAGCAGGTTGCACATGCCCACTTGGTACCCAAGGCTATGTACTGGTATGGAGAAAAAAAAAATTACAGTTTTTATTTATATGTTTATCTCATCTTAACTGTTTTATTTTCTATTTTGTGTATGTTTCATAACGCATATAAATATTAGAAAAATAGTGCATGTATATAATATATAAATAATTAAACATATATTGGAGGATGCTTTAAAAAGTTGTAATGAGAAATACTGCATGTTCTCAGGCATAATTGGGAGCTGAATCATAAATAAACAAATGAACAATAAGGAGAGACAGAGAGAAAGAAAGAAAGAAACAACAATCACAGTAATACACTGAACTTTTAGAAAATTAGAGGTGGAAAAGGGGAGGGGAGGGGAGAGGAAGGGAGCTAATGAGGAATTGGTCAACAGACACAAAGAATGATTGCGTACTGTAATGATGAATAAGCTAACTATACTGATCTGACCACCACACATTGTACACAATTACTGAAAATCAATGTTGTACCCAACATGTATGTATAATAAAAGAAATTAAATTTAAAAAGAGAGAGAGAAGAGCACTCAATCAGAACATATTAAAGCAGCCATTGTCCATACATTTTAACTCATTACAGAAGCCTTCTCTCCCTTATATATTTCCTGTCTCTAGTGATGGCAATACCTGCTACCAGATACCCAAACGAGACATTGCAGAGTCATCCACCACTGCTTCCTGTCACTAAGTTCCTTTACCAAGGTGCCACCAAGTCCTATTGATTACTTCTCTGAAAGGCATCTCAGATCACCCCTTTCTCACATTCCGGTCATCACCTTGATGTATACTTTCAGTATCTCTAAGTTGAACTACTGCAATAGCCAAGTTACTAGACTCTCTGCCTCTTTACTCCTCCTCTTCATCCTCCATCCTGAAGACCTCTCACTACATCACCACCCTGCAACCTGAGTGCACCAGTGCAGGATACAGTTCATGGTCTGGCTGTATCCTGACCTTCAGATCATACCCTGCTCTAATTCCCCTGTTCTCACACATTGCTGAACTTCTGATTGTTCTTAAAATAGTGCCTTTTCATGCCTTCATGTATGCTGTTACTTTGACCCCTCCCCCTTCTCTTTGTCTTTGTTACAGCAGCTTGGCCTGCACCCTCCCTAATACAACAGCTATACACATGGCCAATACAGAGATACATGATCTCATTGCACCCTATTTTGATTCTCCTTTGACACAGAGAGTAAATAGTAGAGCCAGAATTCCAATCTGGATCAGACTGCTTACAAAGAATATGCTCTTAACCACTAGTCACTGAATTTTAAAACCAAATGCAAATGTCACCTGCTTGATCCCAAACCGATTGAGGAAAGCTAATTATTCCTCCCTGTGTAAGTTGTTCATACTTCCATCTCAGCATTTATTATACTGTACTTTAGTTTGCACCCAAGTGGACTGTGAGCTCTTAGAGGTCAACGACTATTTGTATCCACCTTTATATGTTGGAGACCTAGCACATGCTGCCACATACGAAGTGCTCAATAAATGTTTGTTGAACAAATATCAATTCACAAATCTTCTGTTCTTCCTCATTACTTACTCTTTTTCCTCAACCCACTGTGCCCCATCACAGCTTAAATACACATGCCAAACTCACAGGAAAATCCCTGACACAGTGCCCAATATCAAACATGTTTTATACAATGGAGAAATTGTCAACACCTTTAGAAAGTTTCCCTTCATTGACTCCATGACCTTGCCCCTCAAAAATACACACAAGTGCAATTTTAATGATGTATAATTTGCACATCTCATATTAAGGAGATATTCTATGAGTTTTGACAAATGTATACACCATGTTACCACCTCTAAAATCGAGATGTAGAACATTTCCACCACCTCAAAAGGTCATTCTCTTTTTTTTTTTTTTTTTGTCTTTTTCCGTGTCCGGCAACGGGATCGCAACCCTCGGTGTTGCCCCCGCGCCTCGCTCAGCCAGTGAGCGGGAACCGGTCTGTATGTGGGATCCGAACCCTCGGCGGGAGCGCCGCCGCACTTCCCAAGCAGCGCACTAGCGCAGTGCGCCACCGGGCCGGCCCAAAAGGTCATTCTCTTAAGCTCTGTCCCAGTCGATCTCACCCTATCATTGGCCCCAGTCAACATCAAACCTGCTTTCTGTAAATACATGTTAAGTTTTTCTTTCTAGAGTTTCCTGTCATTAAATGT
>NW_007726469.1:137494-143059 GCF_000696425.1 Galeopterus variegatus
TGTCCTTTCCTTTTGCTTGTTGTAACAACTTCAAAAAAGTATAGTTGTTATATCTTCTCCCCCCCCCCAGTTTTTTTTTTGTGTGTATGTGGGTGAATTAATTTGTTTATTATGCAGGAGTCCCTGATGCTTTAGTCTGAGCCAAGGAACCAACCTAACATACTCTATTATCTTAGAAAGAAGAGGTAGTGAGTTAAACTCCTTTGTGACTGGGCTGGACAATGTAAGCACCTTCCTCTGGGGTCCAGCTTGGGAATTCTGGTCTTAGCCAGTTTTTGAGGAGGGAGTTGCTTTGTATCACAGCCAAAGGTTGTGCCAAAATAGCTAAATCTCGCTTCATTTGACTTGCAATGAACTTCTAGGGAAATGCACCACAAATATTAAGAAAGTTTCACAAATATTGCTTGTAGTGAGTAATGACTTGCATACTTATTCAAGGGGAAAAAAAAGATCCAGAAAATAACAGTTTGGGTGAGAAAAAAGAAAAGGTCCCCAAGGTGAAGACGACCTACCACCTCCCTACTCCACAGTGCTGCAGGTGACCTGACAGTTGCTCTCAGACCCTAGTGAGTCCAAAGCAGGTTGCACATGCCCACTTGGTACCCAAGGCTATGTACTGGTATGGAGAAAAAAAAAATTACAGTTTTTATTTATATGTTTATCTCATCTTAACTGTTTTATTTTCTATTTTGTGTATGTTTCATAACGCATATAAATATTAGAAAAATAGTGCATGTATATAATATATAAATAATTAAACATATATTGGAGGATGCTTTAAAAAGTTGTAATGAGAAATACTGCATGTTCTCAGGCATAATTGGGAGCTGAATCATAAATAAACAAATGAACAATAAGGAGAGACAGAGAGAAAGAAAGAAAGAAACAACAATCACAGTAATACACTGAACTTTTAGAAAATTAGAGGTGGAAAAGGGGAGGGGAGGGGAGAGGAAGGGAGCTAATGAGGAATTGGTCAATGGACACAAAGAATGATTGCGTACTGTAATGATGAATAAGCTAACTATACTGATCTGACCACCACACATTGTACACAATTACTGAAAATCAATGTTGTACCCAACATGTATGTATAATAAAAGAAATTAAATTTAAAAAGAGAGAGAGAAGAGCACTCAATCAGAACATATTAAAGCAGCCATTGTCCATACATTTTAACTCATTACAGAAGCCTTCTCTCCCTTATATATTTCCTGTCTCTAGTGATGGCAATACCTGCTACCAGATACCCAAACGAGACATTGCAGAGTCATCCACCACTGCTTCCTGTCACTAAGTTCCTTTACCAAGGTGCCACCAAGTCCTATTGATTACTTCTCTGAAAGGCATCTCAGATCACCCCTTTCTCACATTCCGGTCATCACCTTGATGTATACTTTCAGTATCTCTAAGTTGAACTACTGCAATAGCCAAGTTACTAGACTCTCTGCCTCTTTACTCCTCCTCTTCATCCTCCATCCTGAAGACCTCTCACTACATCACCACCCTGCAACCTGAGTGCACCAGTGCAGGATACAGTTCATGGTCTGGCTGTATCCTGACCTTCAGATCATACCCTGCTCTAATTCCCCTGTTCTCACACATTGCTGAACTTCTGATTGTTCTTAAAATAGTGCCTTTTCATGCCTTCATGTATGCTGTTACTTTGACCCCTCCCCCTTCTCTTTGTCTTTGTTACAGCAGCTTGGCCTGCACCCTCCCTAATACAACAGCTATACACATGGCCAATACAGAGATACATGATCTCATTGCACCCTATTTTGATTCTCCTTTGACACAGAGAGTAAATAGTAGAGCCAGAATTCCAATCTGGATCAGACTGCTTACAAAGAATATGCTCTTAACCACTAGTCACTGAATTTTAAAACCAAATGCAAATGTCACCTGCTTGGTCCCAAACCGATTGAGGAAAGCTAATTATTCCTCCCTGTGTAAGTTGTTCATACTTCCATCTCAGCATTTATTATACTGTACTTTAGTTTGCACCCAAGTGGACTGTGAGCTCTTAGAGGTCAACGACTATTTGTATCCACCTTTATATGTTGGAGACCTAGCACATGCTGCCACATACGAAGTGCTCAATAAATGTTTGTTGAACAAATATCAATTCACAAATCTTCTGTTCTTCCTCATTACTTACTCTTTTTCCTCAACCCACTGTGCCCCATCACAGCTTAAATACACATGCCAAACTCACAGGAAAATCCCTGACACAGTGCCCAATATCAAACATGTTTTATACAATGGAGAAATTGTCAACACCTTTAGAAAGTTTCCCTTCATTGACTCCATGACCTTGCCCCTCAAAAATACACACAAGTGCAATTTTAATGATGTATAATTTGCACATCTCATATTAAGGAGATATTCTATGAGTTTTGACAAATGTATACACCATGTTACCACCTCTAAAATCGAGATGTAGAACATTTCCACCACCTCAAAAGGTCATTCTCTTTTTTTTTTTTTTTTTGTCTTTTTCCGTGTCCGGCAACGGGATCGCAACCCTCGGTGTTGCCCCCGCGCCTCGCTCAGCCAGTGAGCGGGAACCGGTCTGTATGTGGGATCCGAACCCTCGGCGGGAGCGCCGCCGCACTTCCCAAGCGGCGCACTAGCGCAGTGCGCCACCGGGCCGGCCCAAAAGGTCATTCTCTTTTTTTTTTTTTTTGTCTTTTTCCGTGTCCGGCAACGGATCGCAACCCTCAGTGTCGCCCCCGCACCGGAGCGGGACCGGCAACGGGATCGCAACCCTCGGTGTTGCCCCCGCGCCTCGCTCAGCCAGTGAGCGGGAACCGGTCTGTATGTGGGATCCGAACCCTCGGCGGGAGCGCCGCCGCACTTCCCAAGCGGCGCACTAGCGCAGTGCGCCACCGGGCCGGCCCAAAAGGTCATTCTCTTTTTTTTTTTTTTTGTCTTTTTCCGTGTCCGGCAACGGATCGCAACCCTCAGTGTCGCCCCCGCACCGGAGCGGGACCGGCAACGGGATCGCAACCCTCGGTGTTGCCCCCGCGCCTCGCTCAGCCAGTGAGCGGGAACCGGTCTGTATGTGGGATCCGAACCCTCGGCGGGAGCGCCGCCGCACTTCCCAAGCGGCGCACTAGCGCAGTGCGCCACCGGGCCGGCCCAAAAGGTTATTCTCTTAAGCTCTGTCCCAGTCGATCTCACCCTATCATTGGCCCCAGTCAACATCCAACCTGCTTTCTGTAAATACATGTTAAGTTTTTCTTTCTAGAGTTTCCTGTCATTAAATGTCAAGGTCATTCTCTTAAGCTCTGTCCCAGTCGATCTCACCCTATCATTGGCCCCAGTCAACATCAAACCTGCTTTCTGTAAATACATGTTAAGTTTTTCTTTCTAGAGTTTCCTGTCATTAAATGTCATACAATATATGCTCTTTTTGTCTGAATTCTTTCACTTACCACATTTGAGATTCATCCATGTTGTTACAGATATAAGTAGTTTATTCCTTTTTATTGCTGAGTAGTATTCCATTGTTAAAGATTTTATTTACATATTCACCTGCTGATGGACATTTGTGTTGTTTCCCACCTTAGTTATTTTAAATAAACTGAGAGGAACATTTGTGTACAACTCTGTGTGTGAACACATGCTTTCATTTCTTTGGGATAAATAACTAACAGTGGAATTGTTGGATCATATGGTAAGTGTATGTTTGACTTTATAAGAAACTGTTGAAGCTGTTTTCCAGAGAGGTCGTACAATTTCATATTCCCATCAGCAGTACCAGAGAGTTTCAGTTGTTTCATATCCTCACCAACAGCTGGCATTTTTAATCCTTTTAATTTAATATGACCCACTCTAATGTCATAATGGCTGTGTAGTGAGATAACATCGTGGTTGTATTTTCATTTCCCTAATGACAAATGATAACTGAGCATCTTTTCATGGATATATTGGCTGTCTGTGTATCTTCTTCGGTGAAGAGTTCATTCAAATATGTCCATTTTTTAACTTTTTAATTGGTTCTCTCAGTGAGATATAAGAGTTTTTTATACATTCTGGACACCAGTCCCTATAACATAAAATATATTTTAAATATATATATATTTTTTAAAATATTTTCTCCCAGTCTGAGGTCTGCCTTTGCATTTTAATTTCTTACTTCTGAGGAACAGAGTTTTAAATTTTGATGTAGCCCAACTTATAAACTTTTTCTTTTATGTTCATGCTTTTTGTGTCCTATCTAAGAAATCCTTGCCTCCCCAAGGGTTATAAAGTTTCTTCTAGAAGTTTTATAGTTTTAGCATTTACATGTAAGACTCTGATCCATTTCAAGTTAACTCTTGCGTACAATAAATTAAGGGCTGATGTTCACTTTTTCCATATAAATGACAAATTGTTCCAGACAATTTGTTGAAAGGGTAATCCTTTTCATATTAAATTACTTTGGCATTTTTGCTGGAAATCAATTGACCATATATGTCTGGACTCTATATTGTGTTTCATTGAACTATGTGTCTAAACTTATGCCAATAATACACTGACTTGATTACTGCAGCTTTACAGTGTTAAAGTCATAAGCGTAAGTCTTCTAACTTTGTTCCTCTTTTTCAAAATTGTTTTGGCTATTCTAGGTACTTAAATTTCGATATAAACTTTAGAATCAGCTTGGAAATTTCTATAATAAAGTCTGCTTAGATTTTTATTGAGATTTCATCAAATCTATAAATCAATTTTGAGAAAATTAAAATTATAACAATATTGAGTTTTCTAATCCATAAACATGGTAAATCAATTCATTTAGGTCTTCTTTAATTTCTCATAGAAATGTTTCTCATTTTCAGGTCTTGTACATATTTTATTTAGAGTAACCCCATTGTATTAGTCAGGGTTTTCCAGAGAAGCAGAACCAACAGGAGATTACCTATCTATCTCTCTATCCAGGAATATGTATATATGTATGTGTAGTATATGTGTATATACATGAGTGTATATATGTATGAATATGTATATATAAAATTTTATTTTAATGATTTGGCAAATATGATTACGGAGGCTGAGAAGTACCACCATCTGCTAACCACAAGCTGGAGACCATAAGAACTAGTTGTGCAGTCTTAGTTCAAGTCCGTACACGTAAGAACCAGGAGAACTGATGCTGTAAGTTCCAATTCAAGTGCAAAGGCCTGAGAACCATGAGAGCTATGGTTTAAGTTCCAGTCTGAGTGCAGGAGATAACTCATGTCCCAGTTTGAAAACAATTAGGCAGAGAGCAAATTCTCTCTTACCCGACCTTTTGTTCCATTTGGGCCTCCAATGAACTGGATTAGATGAGGCCCACCCGCATTGGGGAGGCATTTCTGCTTTACTCAGTCTACCCATTCAAATGGTAATCTCATCCAGCAACATTCTCACAGACATACTCAGAAGTAATTCAACAAATATCTGATCACCTCCTTGCCTAGTCAAGTTGAAACACAAAATTAACCATCATACCTATGCATATTTCATGTTTGGGGATACTACTGCAAATGATATTCTTTTTTTTTTTTTTTTTTTTTTTTTTTTTGAGACCGGCCACAC
>NW_007726469.1:143595-144595 GCF_000696425.1 Galeopterus variegatus
TGTCCTTTTTGAGACCGGCCGCACCGCGCTCAGCCAGTGAGTGCTGTGAGCGCACCAGTCACCCCTATATAGGATCCGAACCTGCGGCGGAAGCGCTGCTGCGTTCCCAGCACCGCAATCTCCCGAGTGCGCCACGGGCTAGGCCCGATATTCTTATTTTTCATTTCAATTTCTATTTGTATATTACTAATATATAAAAATACAATTGATTTTTGCACATTGATTTTTGTGTCCTGAAATCTTGCTAAAATCACTAATTAGCTCTAGCAGTTTTTTAGCAGATTCATGAGGACTTGCTGCATGCTTCATCATGTCATCTGTGCACAAAGACAGTTTTATGAGGGGTCGTCAAGAAGTTCGTAGAATGTTTCATATAGTTTTTTCATTCTATTGTTTCATGAACTTTTGAAAGTACCTTCATACTTATAGCTTTTTAATCTTTGTGCCTTTTGTCCTAGTCCATTTTGTATTGTGATAACACAATACCTGAGACTGCGTAATTTATTAAGAAAACAGGTTTGTTTAGCTCACAATTCTGGAGGCTGAGAACTCTAAGATTGGGGGGCCCATGTAGTAAGCGCCTTATGCTCCTTAAACTCATGGGAAAAAGCAGAAGGGTGAGCAGGCACATGTGAAAGAAAGCAAAACACAAGAGACAACCTCACTTTATAACAACCTGTTCTCATGGGCACTAATCCTTTCTGCAAGAACTTGAGAGAAAGGTGACTTTAATTTATTCATGAGGTCTGTGCCCCTATGACCCAAACACCTCCCAACTGCCATGTTAAAGAATCACGGTTTGAACACATGAATTTTGGGGGAACACATTTAAACCTTAGCACCTTTTATTTCTTTTCCTTGTCTAATTGCACTGGTAAGAATCTCCAGTAGAATGCTGAATAGAAGTGGAAAAGAGTCAATATCTATATCTTATTCTTAATCCTAGGGCAAAAGTATTCAATTTTCACCATTAAGTTAGCAATAGTTTTATTTTTTTTTT
>NW_007726469.1:144978-147891 GCF_000696425.1 Galeopterus variegatus
CTGGGAGATTATTATCATGGTGTAATATGGTAATATGAAATAAATGTTGAATTTTGTCGAATGGTTTTTCTGCACCAATTAAAATGACCATATGGTTTTTCTCTGATGTGATAATAAGATAAACTATGTTAGTTGATTTTTTAATGTTAAGCGACTTTATATTCCTGGGATAAACATCACTTGGTCCTGGTGTATTATGCTTGTTATATATTTCATTTGGGGTAGGGTTTGCTAATATTTTGTTAAAGATTTTTGGTCCATGTTCATAAGAGATTTTATTCTTCAGTTTTCTTTTCTCGTAATATTTTTGTCTGGTTTTGACATCAGGAAAATGCTGACCTTACAAAATGAAAAGTGTTTTTCCTCGTATATTTTCCAAAGGAATTTATATAGTATTGATGGTATTTATACCTTGAATATTTGATAGAATTCACCAGTTAAGCCATCTGTGGGAAGGTTTCTAATCACAAATTAATGTGTTTAATTGGTATTCAGGTTTTCTATTGATTCTTCAGTTAGTTTTGATTGTGTCTTTCAAGGAATTTGTTCACTTAATCCAGGTTGTTGAATTCATTAGCATCAAGTTTTTTAATAATATCCTCTTAATTACCCCCTTTTTTTTTTTTTTTTTTGTCCTTTTTGTGACCGGTAAGGGGATCGCAATCCTTGGCTTGGTGTCGCCCGCACTGCGCTCAGCCAGTGAGCGCACCGGCCATCCCTATACAGGATCCAAACCCCCAGCGGGAGTGCCACTGCGCTCCCAGCGTCACACTCTCCCAAGTGCGCCACGGGGTCAGCCCTTAATTACCCTTTTAATGTGTACAGAATCTTAGATTTCCCCTTTTTCATTATTGATATCAGTAATATCTGTCATCCTTTTGTTTCTTGATCAATATAGCCAGATATTTATCTATTATATTGATCTTTTCAAAGAATCAGCTTTTGATTTCATTGATGTTCTTTATTGTTTTTCTATTTCATTGATTTCTTCTCTTTATTATTTATTTCCTACTAATTTGAGGTATAATTTGCTCTTACGTTTTTACCTTAAGGTAGACGCTTAGCATGTTGCTTGGAGAGTTTTCTTTTTTCTAACATAAGCTCTTAAGCCTATAAATTTCCTTTAAAGCTTCACTTCACAAATTTTTTTAATGTAATTTTATTAATATTTTTTTACATTCTAAGATGTTGTTGCGGAGCAGTCGGGAGGGATGGGGAGAGGGGAAAGAGGAAGGAAATGGGATGGAAGGAGGAGGAAGGAGGAGAGGCGGGACTGAGGCCTGTAGCCCCCTCCCTTATTCCTACAGGGGAGACAGGGGGGGGGCTTCCAGCAATGGCTTGGTCATTGCTGGACTGGGTGCAGATGTCAGGGGGGTGTGGCTGAAGCCCTCACCCCCCATGACCCCAGCTCGGGAACCTGGGGCCCTTCTTGCTGCAGCTTGGTGGTCATCGCTGGGCTGATTTCACATATCAGGGGGAGCGTGACTGAGGCCCAAGGCACCCCACTGCCCTGGCTTGGGAGACCCCAGGGCACTTCCTGTGGTGGCTCACTGGTTGCCGTTGGGCTGGCTGTGGGTGTTGGGGGGTGTGGCCAAGGCCTCCCACCACCCCAGCTCAGGAGAGCTCAGGGCCTTTGTCCCCCATCCTTGGGATTGGTTGAAGATGTCAGGGGGCATTGCTGAGGCTCCCGGCCCTGCCCCCTTTCTGGCTTGTTAGCTCAGGGGACTTCTGGTCCTTCTAGGTGTTATAGGTGTTCTTTGGTGAAATGAGACCTTTACTAGTTAGTATCAAACTTGTCTCTGGTTGTGGGTACCCTGCTCATTTCTTTCTGTTCTGTGTTGGGATTATTTGCTCTTCCCATCACTTAAACTCTGTGCTGGAACTAATTTGTTGTCCTTTGCTTACTTCTAAAATGGGGGAACTTCCTGTGGGGACCAGTACTTGAGCTGTGTGGTTGAGCTAAATTGCTACTTTGCTGCTGATTCCCTAGGGAAGGCTTTTTGTGCGGCTCGGCTTTTAACGGTTGACTTCATAGGACTTCCAGGTCTAGTGAAATCCAGTGCACCTGGGTTGTGTAGAAACTCTGGTCTGGGCCCGAGTCTTTTCATCAAACTGCACCCCATGCAATTCTATATTTGTGACCAGTCTCCTCTGAGTGGTCCTATGCTGATTGGGGGGCAGTTCAGTTGTCCTTGCTGTGCCCCAGTGTTCTCCTGGTGGGCCCATCTCCCCCACTGCCCATGCTGCAAACACTTCACATGGGACGGGCTGTGTGCAGGTCCCTTGTGATGACTCACTGGCCTCTGAGTGGCTCCTTTTTTCCAATTGTTCTGACTCCTCGCTCCTATGTGGGTCCACAGGAACCCTATTAGTGGTCTTGCTGAACTGGGGGCCACCAAGGCCCTCTTCTCCCCTGCCACCTCCAAGTAACTTCATCCGAAGGACACAGCTGTGGCTTTTGCCAGCTCCTGCTCCGTGCGCTCATTAGTTCCAGCCTGGATGCAGCCAGGGCTTGAAACAGTCAGAGCGATTTTATTTTTCTTTCTCTCATCTTGGCTTCTCCCACATTCATGCACTCTGTAGGTTTCTCCTCCTCTTCCCCTCAGCTGTAGCAGCCCCAACTTGGCTGTCCTTGCTTTTTTATAGTTGTAAATTGGTTGATTTGTGGGAGAGAGTGATGCTGGGGACTGTCTATTCTGCCATCTTGACCAGAAGTCCATTTCACAAATTTTGATGTGTGATTTTTCTTTTCATTTAGCCCTGAATATTTTCTTTTTTTTTTTTTTTCCTTTTTGTCTTTTTTCGTGTCCAGCAATGGATCACAACCCTCAGTGTCGCTCCCACACCGGACTGGGACCAGCAACGGGATCGCAACCCTTGGCGTTGCTCCCACACCTCGCTCAGCCAGTGAGC
>NW_007726469.1:149075-157626 GCF_000696425.1 Galeopterus variegatus
AGTGCGCCACCGGGCCGGCCCAAGCCCTGAATATTTTCTAACTTCTATTTTATTTTTCTTTTGAACCATGCATTATATAGAAGTACACTGTTTAATTTTCAAATATTTAGGGATTTTCCAGATATCCTTCCATTACTTATTTTTAATTTAATCACTTGTGATCAGAGAACATACTCTTTTTTTGTGTGTATAATAGCTTTATTGAGATATAATTCACATGCCATGAAATTCAGCCTTTTGAAGAGTACAGTTCAGTGGTTTTTAGTATATTCACAGAATTGTGCAACTATCACTACTATTTAATTTCAGTATATTTTTATTATGCCCGAAAGAAACCCTATACCCATCAGCAGTCACTCCCCACTTCCCAAGCACCTGCAAACCACTAATCTACTTTCTATCTCTATAGATTTGCCTGGAGAACATACTCTATATGATCTCAATTCTTCTAAATTTCTGGAGACTTGTTTAATGGTTGAGCATATGGTCTATCTTGGTAAATGTCCCATGTGCACTAGAAATATTAAATATTAATATTATTTCTATTCTCTTTTTTCTCTCTTCTCTTCTCTTCTGAAGACTCCAATTTATGTATGTTAGTCAATTTGTTATTACCGCAGAGGTCTCTGATTTTCTTAGTATTTTATATCTCTGTATGCAAGCTTCATTTTGGATGGGTTCTATTGCTATGTCTTCAAGATTTATCTTTTTTTAAAATGTCATATCTATTCTGTGGTTAATCCCTTTATCAAGCAAAATTTTCATTTCAGATAGAAGTCCCCCTTAGTTCCTTCTTATACTTTTCCTTTCTCTCCTCATTATGTTCATATTATTCTTTTAATAATCGAGTATACTGAGTATATTTATAATACATGTTTTCATGTCTTTCTCTGGCAATTCTATTATCTCTATCATTTGGGGGCTTGTTGCTATTGACTGATTTTTCTCTTGGCTACGGATCACATCCTTCTTCTTTTTACATGTCTTGTAATTTTGTATTAGATGACAAACATTGTGAACTTTTCATTAAACTCTGTTTATGTTTAATTCTTTTTTAAAATGTGGGACATTGTTCTGGTAGGTAATTAAATCTCTTGTGGATGAGCTTGATTCAATTCTTTTTTAAACCTTTTTTCTATAGGTCTAAATTATCCTTCATTCTAAGATTATTTAGCCCCATCACTAACACTCGTCTTACAATTTCTCTACCGAATGTTCCTTGTGTAGAATAGAGGGATCTCTACTCTGGCTGGTAAAAACCCAAATTATGTCTGGCCCTGTGTGATCTCTAGGAATTGTTCAGCTTACATATAACTAATAATTTTTCTTTGCCAAGAGTTTCGCTCTACAATTGTGCAGATTTCTCTTCAGCCAAAGACTCAAAGGGATCCATATGTAGATTCCTGGTGCTCTTTCTCAGCATAACCCCCCTCCCAGTACTCTGTCTCACAAATTCTGGTGCCTAAGCTCACCCGAATTATAATATCTGTCTTCTCAACTCAGCTAAACACAGGGCTCTGTTTGGTTCCCACTCACTGCACCATGATCTAAAAACTGCCTGAAAGGAGAGGGCCAGGACATCACTGGGTTCACACTATTTGCTTCCCATCTCAGGGATCACAGTCCTCCTATGCTGGCTGTTCTCTGATACCTAGAAATATATTTTGTATAATTTTCTAGGGTTTTTTGGTGGGAGGTTAGGTAGGAGCCCTATTTTCCCTCATGAAAGCAAAAGTCTATTTAGTAGTTTTGCTTGAAAAAAAATTATACTTTTAAGTACCTGTTATTTGTATAGAAACTTCATATACCATAAGACAGTTCCTAAAATACAACTGCTAACAAGCAAATCAAATAAAGGGCAATATAAATCACCTGCTATGTGAACAAATCATNACTGCTAACAAGCAAATCAAATAAAGGGCAATATAAATCACCTGCTATGTGAACAAATCATTAAAAAAAATCTTCAAACATGTAATAATTGAGGAATTAGTACTTTATTCCCAAAATGTAATGAAAGCCTGTCATGCAATCTAAAATTCATTTGTATCTGAATAATATAATGACTAGTTTTTTGGGGTTTTTTGTCTTTTTGTTGTTGTTTTTTTTTTCATGACCGGCAACGGGATCGCAACCCTCGGGGTGTCGCGCCCACACCGCGCTCAACCAGTGAGCTGACCGGTCTCTATATGGGATCCGAACCCTCGGTGGGAGCGCCGCCGTGCTCCCAAGCACTGCACTCTACCGAGTGTGCCACCGGGCCGGCCCTAATGACTAGTTTTAAGGCCTTAAGTAGTTGTGCAGGTTTTTTTGTTTTGTTTTGTTTTTAAGCACTTCATCTGAGAGTATTCAACTGCCTAGTTTTTTTGCTCTTGGGAAATTTATCTGACTATCAGTCTGAACTTTCCTAATATCTCACCATAACTCCTGGTCACTCTTCCTTGTGCTATGACAAATGATCTTTTCTCTTTTGGGCTGTTATTTTCACTCCTGTAAAACATAGAGATGATTTTTATACTAGAGTACTAAATGTAAGATTCCTATGATCATGGATATTTATATAGAAAATAAAGACACCTCCTAACCTCAAGATTCATAATAATAAAAAAAAAAGTTCTACAATAAATATCCCTTAATTTTTATTGGAAATTGAGATTCTTCTTAATTCTCTATGCCCACATTCCTTCTACAAGACCATCATCATGACTACCATACAACTAGTCCCTGCTTACACATAGGCTAATTTACAAAGTATTTTTTATAATCCTGGTTGCTCAGAACTTGGAATGCCTTTTTCAGACATGTTAAAGAATTTGTGAAATGCTGTGTCAGATGTTAGAGATTTTGTGCAGGATCCAGACAAACTCATTAAAAAAAACTTTATTGGAGGGAAAACAGCTAAGCTTGTTTTAGGCACAAATTAATGACTATAGATTAAACCTGCCTTCTTTTCCCACAAATATTGAGGTGGTGTTTAATGACCATAAAGATTGAGTGGTCCTGATCTTGGAACCAAGGGTTGGGATGAGAGTGGTATCTCAACAAATCGCTAGGCAGTTGTTCCAAACCTGGCCAGTGGGAAAAAGCACAAGCCAAACTTTCCATGGACTCTGCTCAATATCTCTGCCAGGTGCCCCTCTTCATATTTAATGAACTTCTTCTAGTGCTGCAGGCTCCATGATGCTTAGCATCTGATTGTCCAGAGGACACAGAGCTTACATATTACATTGTTGTCTCAGAAGCTTAAATGAAATTCCCTGCCAGAATAACTGGGTATCATAAAGGGGGATAAAAAGAAAAAAACGCTTGTCAAATTTCTAATTCAAAAATCTCATTATTGTGCATTGCACATGCTGTAGTAATCACTTACATGTGTTACCTCACATAATCCTCACAACAAATCTGCAAGGCAGGTAGTTATACTCCCACTTTTCAGACAAGAAAAGTAAACCTTTGAATGGGCTAAGTTACCCAAGGTCACATGAGAGATGGTGCTGTGGATTGATGTCCCCCCAAAACTTAGTCCCACTATGACAATGTAAAGAGGGTGCGAAATCATAATATGGTAATTGAAAGGTGGGGCCTCGAAGAGGTGATTAGATTCTGAGGACTGTGCCTCGTGAATGGATTCACAGGGGTGGTCAGGGGTGTGGTTCTGAGGGCTTTAAAAGGAGAGCTTGTGAGAGTCTTTCCCACTCTGCTCCACCATTATTGCTATGTGACACACTGCATTGCTGTAGGGACACCTCACCAGATGTGTTCCCTGGACTTTAGACTTGCCAGCCTCAAAAAACATAAGCAATAAATTTCATTTCCTTATAAATTATCCAATTCTAGGCATTTTGTTATAAGCAACAGAAACAGACTAATACAGAAAATTGGTACCAGAGAAGTGGGGTGTTGCTTGTAATAAATACTTGAAAATATGGAAGCAGCTTTGGAACTGGGTGTTGAGAAGAGGAAGAATTTGCAGGTACAGGCTAGGAAAAGCCTAGATGCTGGCAAGAGTTTAGAAGACAAGAAAACCAGGGAAAGTTGGAACTTCTTAGTGACTGGGTAAATAGTGGAGGGCAAAATGTTGATAGAAATATAGACAGTAAAGGCCATTCTGAGAAGATTTCAGATGTAAATGAGAAGGGACTTATGGAAACTGGGACAAAGATTCCCCTTGCTAAAAACCAGCAAGAAACTTGGCTGCATTCTGATCATGCCCAAAAGTATTATGGAAGGTGGAACTTGGCAGAAGAAGTTTCTAAGCAGCAAAGCATTAAAGAGGCTGCATGGCTACTTGTAACAGCCCATGCTGAATTATGGTGGTAAAGGCATGACATAGAGCCAGAATTTAAAAGGCAAGCAGAGCATAAAGATTTGGAAAATTTATAGCCTTGTCATGTGGTAGAGAAGCATTTTCAGGAGAACATTCGAATGGTGTAGCCCACCAACTATTTGCTAAGGAGATGAGTACAGAAGAAAAAGATTATCAAGAGAAGGGAAAAAAGACCTTGAAGGCATTTCAGAGACTGATGTCTTTCATTACAAGACCAGAGGCCTAAGGAGACAGGGCCCAGGGCCCAGAGCTGCTCAGGGCCACCTTGGGATGCTGCTCCCCACACCAGCACCCCAGCTGCTTTGGCCGCTCTACCTATGGTTAAACTGGCCACAGGTGTGGCTGGACCCACAGCTTTTGAAAATACAAGCCAGAAGTCTTGGCAGCATCCATGTGGTGTTAGATCCGCAGGCTCTCAGAATGCCAGAGCTATGGAAGCTTGGGAGCCTCCACCCTAATTGGGTGGAATGGATGTATGGAAAAGCCTGGGAGCCCAGGAGGAGACCTGTCACAGAGGCAAAGTCAACTGGAACAACTTTGCTAGAACAATGCCTAGTGGAAACATGGGGTTGGAGTAGCAGCAGAGAAACCCATCAGCACCATGCCTAGTAGAGTTGTGGGAGCAGGACTGCCTTGAAGGAAAAGAAGGCTCTTTGAAAATAAAAGCAGTGGAGATTTCTATGAGGAGGTAATGTTTAAGCTGGCCAAAGAATGGGGCGGGAGTAACATATCCAAGCTAAGGAAATAGCATGCATGGTGTCCTAAGATGGAGAAAGTTCATCCTGGAAAAAGGAAACAATGTGCCCGAGGGTGCAAAAGTTAGAGAGTATACATTTGGATATAGGTTATCCAAATATTTGATAAGAGATTGGTAGAGGGAAGAAGACAAGTATGGTATGGTGTATTAGTCCGTTTCTGTTGCTTATAACAAAATAGTTGGAACCGGGTGGTTTGTAAGAAAACATAATTTATTGCTTACAGTTTGGGAGGCTAGGAAGTCCTGTGAACACATCTGGTGAGAATCTTCTTTGGTGGTGGCTTTACAGCAATGCAGGGGTCTCATAAGGAAGAAACTGGCAGAGCAGAGAAAAAAAGAGACTCACATGTGCTCTCCTATGAAAGCCCTCAGATCCATGCCCCGACTACCACCTTGACTCAATGTTCGAGGTTCTCTGCACACTGTAGCAGGGGTTGGGTCCCCAAGTCCTTAGGCAGCTCCATTCCTATGGCTCTCCTGGTTTCTGGCCATGCTTAACTCTCACTGGCTGGCATTGCACACTGATAGCTCCACAAATCTGGGGTCTTCGTGGCAGTCCCTCTCCCACAGTTCCACTAGGCATGGTGCTGATGGAGGATTTCTGCTGCAACTCTGACTCCGTATTTCCACTCAGCATTACTCTAGTGAAATTTGTCTGGGGTGACTCTGTCCCTGCAACAGATCTCTCCCTGGGTCCCCAGGATTTTCCATATGTTCTTTGAAATTGGGGTGGAGGCTACTAAGTCTCTACAGCTCTGGCAGTTTGCCAGCCTGCAGACTTAACCCCACATGGATACCACCAAGCTTTCTGGCTTATAACTTCCAAAGCTGTGGGTCCAGCCACACCTGGGTCCAATTTAGCCATGGCTGGAGCAGACAAAGCATCCAGGGTGCTAATGGTGTAAACAGCTTCCCGAGGTAGCCCTGGGCAGTAAACCCGAGGAGGGTACTTCATGCCTGCTTCCCAAAACCATTCTGTCTCCCTAGGTCTCTGGGCCAGGGTGCTAATGGTGGAAACAGCTTCCCGAGGTAGCCCTGGGCAGTAAGCCCGAGGAGGGTACTTCATGCCTGCTTCCCAAAACCATTCTGTCTCCCTAGGTCTCTGGGCCTGTGATGGAAGAGGCAGTCCCTGAAACGCCTTGAAGGTCTTTATTCCCTTCTCTTGACAATCCCTTTCTTCTGTACTCATGTCCTTAGCAAAGGGCCCCTGGGCTACACCCTTGCTTTTGTGGCCAGGCTGAAAGTTTCCATTTTTTTGCCCTCTACTTTGTTTTGAATTATAAATTCTGGCTTTACCTCATTCCTTTTCTGCCATAACACAGTTTAGGCTTGTGCAAGTAGCCATGCAGGTTCCTGAATGTTTTGCTGCTTAGAAATGTCTTCTGCCCAATACCCTAGTTCAGTACCTTGAAGTTCCACATTCCATAAAACTTTCGGGCATGAACAGAATGCAGCTGAATTCCTTGCTAGTTCATAGCAAGGGTGATCTTTGCCCCAGTTTCCAATAAGCTCCTTCTCCTTTCTATCTGAGACCTCCTTAGAATGATCTTAACAGTTCATATTTCCATAAGCATTCTGGTCACCACCATTTAACCACTCTCTAAAATATTCCAAACTTTCCCTGGTTTTCTTGTCTTCTTAACTTTTACTAGCATCTAGGCTTTTTCTAGCCTGTTCCTCCAACTTCCTCCACCCTCTCCACAGCACTCAGTTCCAAAGCCATTTCCACATTTTCAAATATTTGTTATAAGCAACACTCCACGCCTGGTACCTATTTTCTGTATTAGTCCATTTCTGTTGCTTTTAACAAAATATTTGGAACTGGGTGATTTGTAAGAAAACAAAATTTATTGCTTAACAGTTTTGGAGGTTGGGAAGTCCAAAGTCCAGTGAACACAACTGGTGAGAATCTTCTTTGATGGTGGCTTTACAGCAATGCAGGGGTCTCACTGGCAGAAAATGGAGGAGCAGAGAGACAGAGACTCTCATGTGCTCTCCTTTTAAAGCCCTCCAAATTACACCCCTGACCATCATTATTAATCCATTCACTACAGCATGGTCCTACAATCTAATCACCTCTTTAAAGCCCCACCTTTCAATTACCATATTAGGATTTCCCACCCTCAACAGCTACAGTGGGGGCCAAATTTCTAGTATGTGGAACTTTGGGGGATACAATTTAAGCTTCACTGAGTTTGGGGGAATATTCAATTCATAGCACAGGGTATGCATAGGCCAGAAGGAGAAAGGCATTTTCTGACTACTGTGGAGTTTGAGATTTATGGTTACTGTTGATGGGGAGTATTTGAAAGGTTTCATCAGGTGGCAGTGAGGAAGTTTGTCAAGGAGACAAATTTGGAAGCTATTATAACAGGCAGGGGTAAAATTAGCATCTGTTAAACAAGGATAGTGGAATTGGAAATAGGAGAAGAGAGTTTAGAGCTGCATTAATCAAAAGGATTGACACAACATGGATAGATCGATTTGCAGGTCAGGAAGAGACAGAGGAAGCAGGTTGAGTTTTAGCCATGCTGAGAGGGAGCAGCGTGCAGCTCTTCCAGGTGGGTATGTTCAATAAGTGGTTGGAAATAGAATCTGGGATCAGGAAAAGGGTCAGGTTTAGAGAACTGGGGGGGAGGGAACTTCCCTCTGAGCTCCATATATACAATCACCAACTCAACCTTTCCACCTAGAAATCTCAGGTCTTTATCTACCCCCCTCAACTCTCTTACAGTCAATTATGACACCACCATCAAGAGCTCTGCCCAGGTCATCCCTGACACCTCCAACCCACTCACACATCCAGTCAATCATGAAGTCCCATTCTCTCATTAAAATATGACTCCTCCAAGTCTCAAACACATGCTCCTCTATACTGCAGCTTCCGGCTCTCTAAATCAATCAACATCTAACTCACTAAAACTGCTTGACTGGTATCTCCACATAAACTACTCCCTCCTCATCCAATCTATTCTCTATACATTAGGTCCTGGGACTACCACAGTGAACAAGACAGCCACAGTCCCTTGCTCGAAGGGCCTTCAACTGAACAAAGGGAGACTGTCAATAAACACTTGTAATGCGAAAAAGCAGTCGTCTGACAGGGGAAATGGACAACTTAAGAAGACTGTCTTTTGCCAGGAACGGGAAGCCCAGGATGCAGATCTTTGCATGTTGGCAGCACCTCTGGGTCAGTTCCTACAGCTGCACATACGTTTTGGGGCCAATGGGAATGAGATAAAATAATAAAAATATAGCTTGTGTGTGAAGCGGGAGTACAGGGGTGGTATGAAAGATTTCATTTCAGGGCACGCATGCTGTGTGGGTGCCAGAGGCAAAGGATTGGCTCTTCTGTGGTACTTTTTATGAGCCAGGCACAGGCAAGGTGTGTACTTCCAAGTATCTTTTTACTCTAATATTTTGGCATTAAACTTTCCATTAACGATTTTTTTTTTTTTTTTTTTTTT
>NW_007726469.1:158399-200394 GCF_000696425.1 Galeopterus variegatus
AACCCTCGGTGTTGCCCCTGCTCCTCGCTCAGCCAGTGAGCGGCTGGTCTGTATGTGGGATCCGAACCCTCGGCGGGAGCGTCACCGCGCTTCCCAAGTGGCGCACTGTAGCAGTGTGCCACCGGGCCGGCCCTCCATTAAAGATTTTTAAGGGCCTTGCTATATCTCCCTGGTGATTTGTCAGCTGTATTTTTCCCTTACTTCATTTCACAATTTTCTTTCTGCTATATATCTTAGTGAATTCTTCCTTTTGTTTTTGGCAGACTCTACTTTTTCAAGCCTAATTTTTCTACCACACTTTATCTTCCAGTTTCTTTTCTCATGCCTTCCCTCATATTTTCTAACACCACTTTCATTCAGCTTCTCTTCTTTTCACCTCACCAGACCATGTTAACTTGATCCTAAGGCCCCTTTTCCTTTGCAAATATTGACTTCTTGCCAGTAAACCCCAGGTGTGTCATATGAAGCCCCCAGAACAAAACTGGAAGCCACATCAAGGGCATCAGGAGGTACAGTCAGTGCCATCAGCTTCTCCTCAGGGAGAGACCAAGAGACCAAACACTCTTCCCATGCTTACATCTCACTACACTCAAGCCAGAGATCCATGTGCACTGGTAGAGAAGGAAAATGCATAATATCCTCAGAGTGACTTGGTTACTCAATTACAAGGAGGATAGGGAGACCACACAATACTCAAGGCAATACTAGCAGAGGTGCAGGTCTGCTCGGCAAGTGTGTCAACACGTGGCCAACTTGGACTATCAATCAACGAATAAATGTCAATCAGTGACAAATAAAGCAATTAGGAAGGCATGAAATGAATAGCGTGGTATGTCTCTAAGTGCTGCCCCAGTTCAGCAAAGGACTTCATTTCACAATTTATCTTTCATCCTGCCATATGAAACACGACAGAGTTGAATCAGCACTATACGGTTGACAGCAAATCTGTAATGTTGATAAAATAGATAACATTATTGAGCACTTATTCTGAGCTAAGTGCTTCACATACATTATCTCGTTTAAACTTCAAACTTCCTCTATGTTAAATATTGTTTTATAGGTGCAGAAATTGTGGCTCACAGAACTGACCCTTCATCACATGACCAGCAATAGTGGATCCAGGATTCCAAGCCTAGCAGCCAAAATCAAAGACGATATTCTAAGTCACTATAAAGTGGTCTAGAAAGTTCTCTGCTCGTGAAATATAAATATCACAGCAATTTGATCTCCATCAGCATCAATTTATAATATATATGAACAAGCTCTTTAAAAGAAATAAGCTGGGCTCCCCTTTCTACCCCACCCTCGCCTCGCACTTGCAAGGATATATCTGCTCAAGAGGAGAGAGAACGTCTTCTACGCCCTGCCAAAAGCCACCCCCACCCACTGAGAGGCTTTCTTGCACCACCCTCCTTCTCACTTTCCTCATAGGATCTATCAAGATCTGAAATTATCTTGCACATTTGCTCACTTACCTGTTTATATTGTTTCACCTGGTAGTTTATTAGCCCTGAGGCAGAGTCTGTCTCAATGGTTACTACATCCCGAGTACACAGTCATTCCTTTAGCTTCTCAAAATTGTATTTCTGTTTCATCTTTGTTATGGAATTTTATTTTAATGTAAAATAGTTTTAAATTTAAAGCTATCATATATAAATCAAAAATAATTGGTGAATGGACACAAAGAATGAGTATATTTTGTAATGACTAATATGCCAACTATCCTGACTTGATCATCACATATTGCACACAAATACTGATAGTCAACTCTGTACCCCACAAATCTGTATAATCAATTATGTTTCAATTAAAAAAAAAATCACTGGGTAGCCAGAGGATATGTGATAAAATATGGATAAAAGAAAAAAATAAAAAATTAATTACTGTGACTAGAAGTCTGTAAGTTTAATATTTTGCTGAGTTGTATTTTCAATTATTATTAGTACATAATTGATCAAAACAATTTGGAGTAGGTAAATACATACGTATTTTCATAATAATTTTCAAATATAAAAAGTAAAACTTTTATTAGAAAGGTACCTCTTAATGAGCTAATGGAGAAGTATGTTTAATATCTTGAATATAAGTGACACCAATATTATGAAAAGCTACTCTGGTACCCTAGGTTGTGACACTTGGAACAATGAACTATAACAGATTCAGGCTGAGTAAGTGATAGACCTTTCTTTGTAACGGGGGAGATGGGCCATTGTGAAAGGGGAGGTGGGAAAGGACTACTAACACAACTCTTTAACTGTGGATGTTCTTTGATCAATTTTAGGAAAGAGGTAATTAATCCTCTTAAAAGTCTCTGTCTCTAATACCCTACCCCTTGGAAAATCTTCATGTATGTCAGGAGCACACACGCCCTCATTGGAATACCCCTGCTGTACAGTGAACTGCCTCCATAAATTAATGCCTACTGTGCCCAGTGAATAATAACTTATCTGGTGCAGGATCAAGCGAGCCCCTACACTAGCTTTGCCAGTATGAAGTTCAGCACGGGAGAAGATTTACTGCACCTATCCAAAATTTTCACCGCATCTAGGCAAAGAACTAGCCGTCTTCACATGGAACATTTTCTTTTAAAGAGAAATATAGAGCCATAGAATTCTATAGCCAAAAGATATCTTGGATATAAATTAACTTCCTTGTTTTACAGATAAGTTCACCAACCATAATATGAAAGCCAGCTCCAGAATTCAAGTCTGATTCTTAGTCCAGGGTAGGAAAGGAGGCTAGCTATCCTCTAAAACTCTGTATTCCTCCATCTATTGTATAGAGTCAGGGCTGGGAAGTGGGCTGCCCAGCCAAGGACTATATTTCCCAGCCCCCTAGTGGCTAGATGCAGCCATGTGACTGAGTTCCATGCAAAGGAACGTGACAGAAATGACGTGGGGCATCCAGGCCTTGCTTATAAAGTCCTCCCACGTGCACTTCCCCATGCCCTTTTTTCCTCCAAACTGGATGAGATGGAGGCACCTCTAGAGTGACCTCAGAAGCTTCATATTTCTTTCTCTCTGTATCACAGTAATATATTGAACTTTCAGCAAGAGAGAAAAGAACTGTGGTTACTAGAGGTGGAAAAGGGGAGGGAGGGGACTAATGTGGAATTGGTCAATAGACACAAAGAATGACTGCGTATTGTAATGATGAATAAGCTAACTATCCTGATCTAACCACCACACATTGTACACAGTTATTGAAAATGAACGTTGTACCCCAGATGTATGTACAATAAGTTATGTTATAAAAAAAAAAAAAGCAGCTTCATATTGAAGACGGAAGAGCCTTTTTCAGCTGGAGAGCCTAATGACCTGTTTGCTTGACCAGTACTTTGTTACAAGCAAGAAATTAACTTCTATTATGCCTGAGTTAGCTTACCCTAACTAATACACAGGGTTTTTACAGTATACCACCCTACCTTTCCTTTGATCCATTGAGTCACTTCATCTCCTCTTGAAGTGCGAAAAGATAATTTTAGTACATTGTGATGGCTAATTTTATATGTCAGCTTGACTGAGCCACCAGGTGACCAGACAGTTGGTTTAGCATTATTCTCAGTATGTCTGTGAGAGTGTATCTGGATGATAGTAACATTTAAATCGGTAGACTGAGTAAAGCAAATTGCCCCCCTCACTGTGGAGGGGCCTCATGCAAGCCACTGAAGACCTTGATTGAACAAAAAGGCAGGGTAAGAATTCTCTCTCTGCCCAGTTGTCTTTGAGCTGAAATATTGGTCTTTTCCTACTTAAGACTTGTCCTCATACTAAAACTTAAACCATCAGCTCTCCTGGTTCTCAGGCCTTCAGACTTGGACTAGAACTATACCATCAGCTCTCTCAGGTCTCCAGCTTGCCAACTGCAGGGTCTGTGATTTATCAGCCTCTATAGGCAAGACCCAATTCCCTAATCTCTCTCTCTTTCTTTCTCTCTCTGTCTCTCTCTGTCAGCCCTACACACACACACATACACACACACACACACACACACACACAAACGAGGGTACTTCAAAAAGTGTGTGTGTGTTTGTGTATCTCATATTGGTTCTGTTTCTCTGGGGAATCCAGACTAATAAATATCTGGAGGTAACAGTTTGCTCTATGAGCTAGGGGTTGCATGGATTAATTGGTAAAACAGTAGCAATTCTTAGCTATCTGGTGTTGTAATGTGAAAATAAAGTGTCAATAGCATCTATCACCTAATTATTTAAGATCCTAGTGACAGCATAGTACCATGAGAAACAATATTTGCACCTAAAAGGAACAGAATTTTCAGTTTCCAGTGGTCTACTTGGCACACTATCCTGGGAGACAAATGTGCGAAAATCTATTTATCAGTTCGCCCTCCAGGGAAGGGGAAAACAAGGGTGGATGAAATCTCCAAAGCTAAACATTAGTTAAAAAGACAGGATCAGGGCCGGCCCGGTGGCGCACTGCTACAATGCACCACTTGGGAGCGCGGCGGCGCTCCCGCCGAGAGTTCGGATCCCACATACAGACCGGTTCCCGCTCACTGGCTGAGCGAGGAGCGGGCGCAACACCGAGGGTTGCGATCCCGTTGCGGGTCCGGTCCGGTATGGGCGCGACACTGAGGGTTGCGATCCATTGCCGGACACGAAAAAAGACAAAAAGGAAAAAAAAAAAAAAGACAGGATCAAATGTAGAATCTTCAGAATTTGGGACATGGAAGAAATCTCAGCAGTCGTCTAGACGCTTTCTTTTCCCAGTGAAGCCCAGAGGGGGAAAGTGGGCAATAACTTCTGGGTAGTATTATATAAACTGGGATTCAAACACAGTTCTGCCCCTCATTAGCTGTGCTACCTTAATTTAAGCAAGTTTCCTAACCTTTCTAAACCTCAATTTTCTCATTCTTAAAATAAGAATAACCTACCTAACAGAGAAGGCAATTAAGATTAATCAAGATAAAATATATATAGCGTGGCAATGGCTCAATAAATGTTAGTTTCTTTCCTGCGACAAAATCAGAATCAGAAGCCAAGCTTCCTCACCCCACCCCAGTTCAGGCCTTTCCATCCATACCACACTGCCTACAACTCCCGGTCCCCAGCCTTTCAGCAGGGGGTCTTCAAGTACTTTCCAAGACTCACTGAGGATGGCCCATGAAGCTCTGTTAGGTGGCCTCAGGGTTGGTATAGTGCAAATATAAAAACGGTTAACATCTGTACTCCTCATTCTGGTTTCATAATTTGATATATAATTATTAAAAAAAACATAAAAAGACACCTGCTCCCTGTGGCTTGCTGTGGCAATATCATGGAAAAAATTTACTGTGAGTCAGACAGAGGGCTTAAATCTCAGCTCCAGTTCTCATACTTCCTTGCTCTGTGCTACTTTGGGCCTTGATTTCCTCAGCTGTAAATAAAGGGGCTTAAATTACATAATGAAGCTGAGATTATTATTGATTCTAAAATCTTATTTGTTCACTGATACTTCATCAAAAGCACCAGCTTCCCTTAATCCTGGAGCATTCTTATATGTGTGATTTTGTGGCATTAAGTGTTTCTGGGTATGCTGGCAAAGCGGCAGCAGATGGAATAGCATCTCTATCTGATCTTTTATACTAAATTAGTTAGTCTTCAGTTCAATAAAGAGCAAAAATCCTTGCAAAAACTGCATGTGGCCATCAGAAAGCTGAACTGCATTGTTCTCTGGCACAGGGTTGAGTGTGACTCAGATGCTAAAAAATAAAAAACCCAGTAGCTGGTTTAAGTTAACATCACAAGGGACATTGGTATGCAACAAGAAAACAAATGTCTTCCCAAAAGGAGGGAAAATCCTCCACCCATGGTATGTATTCATTTGAGAAATATTTTTGGAAAGGGAGAAAAAACTTTGGGTAGTGATTTCATAGACAATCATTGTGGTGGAAACCAACTCCATACTTCTTGTGGTTTAAGATTTTAGCACTTATGACAACTACACAATTGACCCCAAAAAGCAAGGATGAAACGAGCCAGAGACCACTCCTAATGGTAGGTTATATCCCTTTTTTTCGATTGATGCATTCATTAAACAGATTGAGATTTACTTATTCACAGATTTATTGAGCACTTTAAATACATGCCAGGCCCAGTTCTAGGGCCTTGGGATACAGCAGTGAATAAAATATGCAAAATCTTTGCATTTATGGCATCTTAGTCCATTTGGGCTGCTATGACAAAGTACCATAAACTGGTAGCTTATAAACAACAGGAACTATTATCACAGTTCTGGAGGCTGGGAAGTTCAAGATCAAGGCACCAGTAGATTTGTTGTTTGTTTAGAACCCGTTTTCTGGCTCATAGATGGTACCTTCTCACTGTGTCCTCACGTGATGAAAGGTTGAAGGATCTCTCTGGGGCCTCTTTTATGAAGTCACTAATCTCATCCATGAGGGCTCCACCCTGATGACCTAATCACCTCCCAAAGGCCCCACCTTCAAATGCTGTAACACTGGGATTAGGTTTCAACATATGAATTTGGGTAGGACACAAACATTCAATCTGCAGCACATGGAAATCACATTCTAGTGGCAAATTCACCTCTTCTCCCAGAATTTGTAAGATAAGGTTTCAATTAAAAAAAAAGAAGAAGAAGAAAAAAGAAAAACATGGGGTGCTATACTTCTAGATTTTTTAAAAAGGCAATATAGCTCCTTTTAAAAACTTCCATCCCACTGGCATCCAAACATCAAAGGCAAAGGAAGGCCATTCATGTCATGGCTATGCTATGGACTGTTCAATGCCAAGTGAAAAAAATTGCCTTCCCATAGTTGGTTTGCTCATCAGGGACAAGTACCTCCAAGGCTTGCAAGCTGGGATCTTTAATAATCTGCAATGGCAAAATTAAGTTTCACCAGGAACTTCCCAACTTCTTCCTTTTATAAGAATGCCACAAAACATTTATTTTAGACTAGAAAACTTGATTGGGAAAAAAGTCCATAGCAGACCGCCACCGTCTATTGCCTTTGCTACCAGCCCACCTCCATAACAATGTGGACATAAACTAAACTATCATATGTGTTAACTTCCTTGTCTAAAAAAACAAGTGATCCTAGTAAAACTGGCTTAATACCAAGCCTCAGAAACCTAAGAAGAATGTGGCCCACTGGTAATCACAAAAGCAAGTGAATAGGAATTGTTCACAGGAATGCACACACACACACACACATTCATTCACTCAAGCACTCATGGAGAGTTCCAAAGTCACAGTATTAAATCACCAGAAGGAGTTACTGCAACTGAACTAAAAATGAGCCACTTACAACCCGAGGCTGTCCTTCTGGTCATTGACATCTCCCTCCCATTAGAGTTGACAATGGCAGGCTGTGAAGTAAATACCTCATCGTCTCTCCCACTGTCACAAGCCTCACACTGCAGCTTTACAAAGATAAAATAATAACTACATGTCAGGGCCGAGCCCGTGGCGCACTCAGGAAAGTGCGGCGCTGGGAGCGCAGAGATGCTCCCGCTGCGGGTTCGGATCCTATATAGGAATGGCCGGTGCACTCACTGGCTGAGCGTGGTGTGGGCGACACCACACCAAGGGTCGCGATCCCCTTACTGGTCACAAAAAAAAACAAAAATAATAATAATAATAACTACATGTCAATCATACCGTCTTAAACTAGCTCTGTGCAATGTCTGTCAAGGCCCCTCCCCCACCAGCTCCTGTCAGGAANTCTTAAACTAGCTCTGTGCAATGTCTGTCAAGGCCCCTCCCCCACCAGCTCCTGTCAGGAAATTACTACGACCCAAGGAATGGCCAACAGCTCAAACACTGGGTCTCCTTGGTAAGTACTTTTCTCATTTCCATTGCTCTTCAAACTTGGAAAATACTTAATGATCATTTTAATTACATGATTTAGGGTACTTTAGTTCTCAGAACGACCCTGCCAATAAATCTGCATTACTACTCTCTACTATAGACGGGAAAACTAAGAGACTTACTCAAGACCACTCAGCACTTTGCATCTGTGACTAACCATTTAGCTCTTGGTTAAAGTGACTTATAATAGTATTTGTTTGCTTTTGGGAGTTCAAGTGTAAAAAAACTTCTCCCTCCTTCCCCACTCGTAACCCCCATCTCTGTCCTCGTCCTCCCCCCAGGTTTATACTGGGACCCAGGCACCTCCTTGGGTCTTGGCAGGAGTGGCATGGAGAGAGGAAAAGGGGGTGGGGGTGGGGGGCAAGCCAGAGCTGCTGGCACCCAGCTATGTTTACATCCACCTGCACTTGCCCAACTTCAGGCCTACTGGTTGGAAGTGCCTGTCTCCTTCAGCAAAGCCAAGTTCACCAACAGGCTGCATAGAGAGGAACACGTCATATTGGTCTCCTTAATAAGTATGGGCCTCTGAGACCTCGGGGTCCTCAGTGCATGATCACCAGCCACTGCTTTCTGGAGACCCAGTTCACAACTGTGACAGCTTGTCAGTATGAGGAGATCACAGCTTTTAAAACTAAATACAACCCATTTGCAAAAGCTTTCCTTGATGCAAAGGAAAGAAGCAATTACAAAGATATGATGGAAGAACCTCGAGCCAGCAATCTGGGTACTCCCAACCAGGGGGGTGGCTTATTCCTGGAACCAGCACCTTCGGTCCACCTGCCAAGCCCCATCCTCATTTTGGAGGCCCCCCTCACTTCCCTTCACATATGGCTGTGAAAGGTACCCACCCTGAGTAATCACTTGTTCATCCCTCTACCCAGCCTTTACACTCATCAGAATAATTCCCCAACACAGTCTGACAATTCATGTGCATGTTTATCCATGCTCCAATCCCATGACAATTGGGCCAGCCTCAGAATGCTTGCCCATACCAGCATGCTCCCCATGAGTCATAACACTGGACCATCTAGTTCTAGAATCCCCACTATATCAAGGGGCTGCCATGGTCACAGACCTTCTTGACAGCCAGTGCAATGCTTTGGCCCAAGCTCACCTCACAGCCGCATGGACAACCAATGTCACCACCTTCCATGTGAATCAAGACCCTTGTCTTAAAAGATGCAATGACTTCTTTGTTGTGGCAACAAGTGTTTATTTCATTGATCTACTAGGTACAAAATGGCAGTCTTGTGAGTCAAGGGAAGGAAATAAAGCCTTATTAACTTCATTTTAAAATAAAGAAGACATACATGGTCTNGCTCTTGGTTAAAGTGACTTATAATAGTATTTGTTTGCTTTTGGGAGTTCAAGTGTAAAAACTTCTCCCTCCTTCCCCACTCGTAACCCCCATCTCTGTCCTCATCCTCCCCCCAGGTTTATACTGGGACCCAGGCACCTCCTTGGGTCTTGGCAGGAGTGGCACGGAGAGAGGAAAAGGGGATGGGGGTGGGGGGCAAGCCAGAGCTGCTGGCACCCAGCTATGTTTACATCCACCTGCACTTNTTGCCGGACACGAAAAAAGACAAAAAGGAAAAAAAAAAAAAAGACAGGATCAAATGTAGAATCTTCAGAATTTGGGACATGGAAGAAATCTCAGCAGTCGTCTAGACGCTTTCTTTTCCCAGTGAAGCCCAGAGGGGGAAAGTGGGCAATAACTTCTGGGTAGTATTATATAAACTGGGATTCAAACACAGTTCTGCCCCTCATTAGCTGTGCTACCTTAATTTAAGCAAGTTTCCTAACCTTTCTAAACCTCAATTTTCTCATTCTTAAAATAAGAATAACCTACCTAACAGAGAAGGCAATTAAGATTAATCAAGATAAAATATATATAGCGTGGCAATGGCTCAATAAATGTTAGTTTCTTTCCTGCGACAAAATCAGAATCAGAAGCCAAGCTTCCTCACCCCACCCCAGTTCAGGCCTTTCCATCCATACCACACTGCCTACAACTCCCGGTCCCCAGCCTTTCAGCAGGGGGTCTTCAAGTACTTTCCAAGACTCACTGAGGATGGCCCATGAAGCTCTGTTAGGTGGCCTCAGGGTTGGTATAGTGCAAATATAAAAACGGTTAACATCTGTACTCCTCATTCTGGTTTCATAATTTGATATATAATTATTAAAAAAAACATAAAAAGACACCTGCTCCCTGTGGCTTGCTGTGGCAATATCATGGAAAAAATTTACTGTGAGTCAGACAGAGGGCTTAAATCTCAGCTCCAGTTCTCATACTTCCTTGCTCTGTGCTACTTTGGGCCTTGATTTCCTCAGCTGTAAATAAAGGGGCTTAAATTACATAATGAAGCTGAGATTATTATTGATTCTAAAATCTTATTTGTTCACTGATACTTCATCAAAAGCACCAGCTTCCCTTAATCCTGGAGCATTCTTATATGTGTGATTTTGTGGCATTAAGTGTTTCTGGGTATGCTGGCAAAGCGGCAGCAGATGGAATAGCATCTCTATCTGATCTTTTATACTAAATTAGTTAGTCTTCAGTTCAATAAAGAGCAAAAATCCTTGCAAAAACTGCATGTGGCCATCAGAAAGCTGAACTGCATTGTTCTCTGGCACAGGGTTGAGTGTGACTCAGATGCTAAAAAATAAAAAACCCAGTAGCTGGTTTAAGTTAACATCACAAGGGACATTGGTATGAAACAAGAAAACAAATGTCTTCCCAAAAGGAGGGAAAATCCTCCACCCATGGTATGTATTCATTTGAGAAATATTTTTGGAAAGGGAGAAAAAACTTTGGGTAGTGATTTCATAGACAATCATTGTGGTGGAAACCAACTCCATACTTCTTGTGGTTTAAGATTTTAGCACTTATGACAACTACACAATTGACCCCAAAAAGCAAGGATGAAACGAGCCAGAGACCACTCCTAATGGTAGGTTATATCCCTTTTTTTCGATTGATGCATTCATTAAACAGATTGAGATTTACTTATTCACAGATTTATTGAGCACTTTAAATACATGCCAGGCCCAGTTCTAGGGCCTTGGGATACAGCAGTGAATAAAATATGCAAAATCTTTGCATTTATGGCATCTTAGTCCATTTGGGCTGCTATGACAAAGTACCATAAACTGGTAGCTTATAAACAACAGGAACTATTATCACAGTTCTGGAGGCTGGGAAGTTCAAGATCAAGGCACCAGTAGATTTGTTGTTTGTTTAGAACCCGTTTTCTGGCTCATAGATGGTACCTTCTCACTGTGTCCTCACGTGATGAAAGGTTGAAGGATCTCTCTGGGGCCTCTTTTATGAAGTCACTAATCTCATCCATGAGGGCTCCACCCTGATGACCTAATCACCTCCCAAAGGCCCCACCTTCAAATGCTGTAACACTGGGATTAGGTTTCAACATATGAATTTGGGTAGGACACAAACATTCAATCTGCAGCACATGGAAATCACATTCTAGTGGCAAATTCACCTCTTCTCCCAGAATTTGTAAGATAAGGTTTCAATTAAAAAAAAAGAAGAAGAAGAAAAAAGAAAAACATGGGGTGCTATACTTCTAGATTTTTTAAAAAGGCAATATAGCTCCTTTTAAAAACTTCCATCCCACTGGCATCCAAACATCAAAGGCAAAGGAAGGCCATTCATGTCATGGCTATGCTATGGACTGTTCAATGCCAAGTGAAAAAAATTGCCTTCCCATAGTTGGTTTGCTCATCAGGGACAAGTACCTCCAAGGCTTGCAAGCTGGGATCTTTAATAATCTGCAGTGGCAAAATTAAGTTTCACCAGGAACTTCCCAACTTCTTCCTTTTATAAGAATGCCACAAAACATTTATTTTAGACCGGTTTGCTCATCAGGGACAAGTACCTCCAAGGCTTGCAAGCTGGGATCTTTAATAATCTGCAATGGCAAAATTAAGTTTCACCAGGAACTTCCCAACTTCTTCCTTTTATAAGAATGCCACAAAACATTTATTTTAGACCAGAAAACTTGATTGGGAAAAAAGTCCATAGCAGACCGCCACCGTCTATTGCCTTTGCTACCAGCCCACCTCCATAACAATGTGGACATAAACTAAACTATCATATGTGTTAACTTCCTTGTCTAAAAAAACAAGTGATCCTAGTAAAACTGGCTTAATACCAAGCCTCAGAAACCTAAGAAGAATGTGGCCCACTGGTAATCACAAAAGCAAGTGAATAGGAATTGTTCACAGGAATGCACACACACACACACACATTCATTCACTCAAGCACTCATGGAGAGTTCCAAAGTCACAGTATTAAATCACCAGAAGGAGTTACTGCAACTGAACTAAAAATGAGCCACTTACAACCCGAGGCTGTCCTTCTGGTCATTGACATCTCCCTCCCATTAGAGTTGACAATGGCAGGCTGTGAAGTAAATACCTCATCGTCTCTCCCACTGTCACAAGCCTCACACTGCAGCTTTACAAAGATAAAATAATAATAATAACTACATGTCAGGGCCGTGAATTGGAGATTTGACTGCTCTGCTCATTGAATTTATTTGAGCATATATAGCTAAATCTCTCGTACAAGAATACTTCAAAAGGTTTGTGGAAAGGGGCCGGCCCGGTGGCGCACTCGGTAGAGTGCAGTGCTTGGGAGTGCGGCGGCGCTCCCACCGAGGGTTCGGATCCCATATAGAGACCGGTCCGCTCACTGGTTGAGCGTGGTGCGGGCGCGACACCAAGGGTTGCGATCCCATTACCGGTCACGAAAAAAGACAAAAAGGAAAAAAAAAAAGGTTTGTGGAAAAACAGAATTAAAAGCTAATACAAATCTTTCCATGAACTTTTTGACATATCCTCCTATGTTAATCCTACAACTGTTTTATATTTTTCTTTTGATAAAGTAGCCAAAGACAATTGGCAGAAAGCATTTTTCTGCAAAATAAAGGCATTATGCAAAAAACAATTAAATATGGTTTTAAAAAAGAAAAGAAAAATGAAAGACTAAGAGCCTAACATTGTTGAAGGCAGTGCATTGGGTGGGAGTTTGAAGGGAACCTGTTCCCTATTTCAACTCCCATTAAATTCTATATGATAAACTTAGTTACACAAAAGATTAAGATAGGTCTTCAAGCCTTTCCTGATAGATCATACCCCTGTTCTCTCCTCCTCTGCATTTCTTCCAATCACACAATAGGAGGTGGAGAAGCAAGGTAGAGAAATAGAGCATATCTCTTATTCTCTCAGGAACTTCATCAGCACCTCAAAAATAAGGGTTCAAACTAATAATCAGATGATCTCCAAGATCACTTCCAGACCAGCTCTAATATTAAGTTACTTTAAGGCTTCAGAGAACTGAAAACCACCCTTTCTTCATCAAAAAGCTCTAAGTCAAGTCCCTGATCTAGTGGATTGGTAGTCCTAAGAACCAAAACCCACAATCTGTTCTATCAGCAAATCCGTGTGTGATCTCAGGGGCAACAATGATGAATCCAAGCCTCAGTTATCCCATCAAAAAGGAAAAAAAAAAAGGTTTGTGGAAAAACAGAATTAAAAGCTAATACAAATCTTTCCATGAACTTTTTGACATATCCTCCTATGTTAATCCTACAACTGTTTTATATTTTTCTTTTGATAAAGTAGCCAAAGACAATTGGCAGAAAGCATTTTTCTGCAAAATAAAGGCATTATGCAAAAAACAATTAAATATGGTTTTAAAAAAGAAAAGAAAAATGAAAGACTAAGAGCCTAACATTGTTGAAGGCAGTGCATTGGGTGGGAGTTTGAAGGGAACCTGTTCCCTATTTCAACTCCCATTAAATGCTATATGATAAACTTAGTTACACAAAAGATTAAGATAGGTCTTCAAGCCTTTCCTGATAGATCATACCCCTGTTCTCTCCTCCTCTGCATTTCTTCCAATCACACAATAGGAGGTGGAGAAGCAAGGTAGAGAAATAGAGCATATCTCTTATTCTCTCAGGAACTTCATCAGCACCTCAAAAATAAGGGTTCAAACTAATAATCAGATGATCTCCAAGATCACTTCCAGACCAGCTCTAATATTAAGTTACTTTAAGGCTTCAGAGAACTGAAAACCACCCTTTCTTCATCAAAAAGCTCTAAGTCAAGTCCCTGATCTAGTGGATTGGTAGTCCTAAGAACCAAAACCCACAATCTGTTCTATCAGCAAATCCGTGTGTGATCTCAGGGGCAACAATGATGAATCCAAGCCTCAGTTATCCCACCTGTTGCCTAAGATTCTTGAAAACTGCTTTATGTCCATTATTCTAAGACACAGGAAGACTTGTGAGATTTGTATTAATGCAACTGTACAGATGCTCCCGGAATAATACTATGAAGTTGAAATCCAACCATAATCCTTCCTTCAGGGTCTGAACCCAGTGGTACTAACCTGACAAAACCACCATCATAAGCTTGCAATTCCTTTCTTCCCATAAAACCACACATCATAATTGAACTGGTAAGTGGTGCGTTTGGTTTATCATAAAATTTAAATGGGTGGGCAATTCCCTATTACTTTGTTCAGGTCTGAGCAGATTGGGGGTAAGAGTGGAAAGAGGGATCAGAATTTAGAATTAGTCTGGCCACAGCCCTGGGAGAACTGGTATACACCCATGCAACAAGGGAAGGCTCGACTTGGCAGGAAAAGCACCACATCCAATATATATAGTCCAGACAGCAATGGAAAAGACAGGCAAGAAAAGGTGTCACTGTATCCACAGGTGGGCACAACACAGCATAGAGAATTGTGAGGCAGACAATCCTGAGAAGGTCAGTAATGCAGACCATAAGCTTCAAGGACGTCTGCCAACAGCTGATAGGTTGGAATTTGGGTCAGATCTTTAGGCCCTGGGAAAAGGATAAGTAAGAATGAGGAAGGGCTGAGGAACAGGCAGGTAAACAAGAACCAAGATAGTCAGAAGGCCTGTTATAAAAAACAGAGTATGGGCCGGCCCGGTGGCGCACTGGATAGTGTGCCGCTTGGGAAGCGCGGCGGCGCTCCCGCCCGAGGGTTCGGATCCCACATGCAGACCGGTTCCCGCTCGCTGGCTGAGCGAGGCGCGGGAGCGACGCCGAGGGCTGCGGTCCCGTTGCCGGTCCCTGGTCCGGTGCGGGGGCGGCGCTGAGGGTTGCGATCCGTTGCCGGACACAGAAAAAAGACAAAAAGACAAAAAAAAAACNGGGGGCAACACTGAGGGTTGCAATCCGTTGCCGGACACAGAAAAAAGACAAAAAGACAAAAAAAAAAAAAAACAGAGTATAAGAGACTGCATATTAGAACAAACCAAACATTCGGGACTTTAAACCAGAACTAAAAAGCAGAGGTAGACCAGCAGCAGCAAGAAAAATAAATCAGGGGAAGCCAGCACATATTATTCAGTAACTCTAGCTGGGGAGAGAAGTCTCGGATAGGGAAAACCAGGCCTGACACAATTTATCAAACTTGTGAAGAATCCATAGATGATAGGATAATATTAAGATCAAGGAATCTTTCATATTATATCCCATCACTTGCTCCACTTCAAATAAATAGGTTGAGTATTTATACAGAAAGATGGACTCGCTAGAACATTCCTTGGAGGACTTTGTAAGGTGAGCATAGACCTGAAATATGGAGTTAAAGTTCAAGTCCATGACCTGGAGCAATTTTGGAAAAGGCCCTGAGACAGGACTATAGATGGGACTACAATATCATTTCCAGGATGTTTAATCAGTCTGGACCAGTAGTATCAAGTGGCGAAAATGAATTTATCACCAGGACAAGGTACATCATCACGTGTGAGGGAAACACACTGGGTGAGCCCTATTAAACCCAGAGCTACCGATGCTGCAGTGAGTTTTTTAGACCATCAGACTGTCTTGCCTCAGAAACATTGGGACCATCATCAGATACCATAGCTCACAGCATCCAAGAATTAGCACCCAACATATATGATGAATGAGACAGCTCAAATCTCTACATTCAAATGAGTATATGGATATTATAGTTCTTCCTATTCTCCATTTTTGTACACTTTGTTCTTCTGGCCAATCATAGGGAAGTTTATAGCCTCGAAAAACACTCAATACATACCCCAAAAAAGAATAAAGTATTTAAATGTCTTTAAATACATCATTAAGTAATTCATCCAAAATGTGACAACGTCTGCAAATGGTGAGTAAGCCATAGCTGGAACAATGACAGAACTTGTGAGAAAAACAAGTGAAAAAATTGTTTGAGTTGTCAAGCTTCAGAGACAAGCACTAGCTGGTAAGAAGATGGCAGCATCTTTCAAAACAAGGTTGGATAATCTCATAAAATCTGTTAACTACATTAGGGTGCTGTCTTTAAGCTGTAGCATTTCAAAACAATTTGTAATGATTTTGCCAGTGAGATCTATAATTTGCTTTTTGTATCAAAGTATTTTTATTTGTTCCAAGGCAAAGCATCCACACAAATATTTTGAGTGAGAAAAAGACGTTTTGTACCTCTACTAAAGATCCTCCTTGAGCTCACTCAAACATCACATGGTTGCTCTAGCCTATGTATTGTATCAGTCAGGGTTTAGGAAAACAAATTATTTCCTGTTTCTAATTGTTTCCTGTTTTCTAGTGCAGGGAATTCTTTACAAAGGTGATCAAGAAACTGAGTCCTAAATGGGCAAAATTATATAACCCAGAGATTAGCAACCACTGGAAGCCACTGCCACGCCTAGGCTTTAAAGCACGAGGAATGTGCTTTAAGTGTTTAACAAAATGGCTCTCTGTTGGAGGAAAGCCCTGGTTTGTAACATTTGTAATTTCTGAGGTATAGATACTCTCACATTAAGTCATCAATGTGGTATCACTAAAAATGGAGTTGGGAAAAAACAAAATTGTCCCTCGTGAATTGGTGTCAGCCAGCTCTAGCACTGCGGGCTGAGATACTTGTAATCTTGTTGACATTTTTAATATGCTCATTAGATCATCTTGGCAAGGCAGGGATGAAATGCTTAAAACTGCAGATGAAGTATCAGCATGCAATTAAAAGTTCAAATTTGACCTCAACATACAAAACCAATGACAGTTTTGAATCTTTGAGTAAATATTTAACAGGGATGGGCACTGAGGTATCTGAGGGTTTTTTTTTTTTTAACACCATTGAACATCTCATAAGGTTGCAAGATACATTTAAGAAGTATTTTGTGCAATGCGAGAGGAATTTGAAATGACTAAAATTCCATTCCTCACATGTCAAATTTCAAACTGAACATTCACCATTCATTCATTCATTCATTTATTTCTTGGGCAGACTCTGTGTAGACTGTTCCAGACATCGGGCATACAACAGGGGACAAAACAGACAAAATTCCTGCCCTCGAGAAGCCTACACACTAGTAGGGGAACTAGACAATAAAAATAAATAAGCAAACCATATAGAATGTTAGAAAATGATAACACAATGGGGAAAACATGCAACAGAATGAGGAGAACAGAGTGAGGAGGGGCTTTCCAGTTTTAGAAGCGTGGGTCAAAACAGGCTTCACTGAGGTGTTATCTAAGCCAAGACTTGAAAGAAATGAAGGAATAAGCCATGGGATGGGGTTGGGGATGGGGAAAGAGTCTTCCAGGCGGAGGAAAGTGCCCTGGGTAGGAGTTGCTTAACATTATTGCAGAAACAGCAAAAAGACTGGAGCAGAGTCAGGAAAGACGCAGCACAGATCGTATATGACATTGTAACGTCTTTAACTTTTGCCATGCATTATATGGGGAGCCAGGGATTTTGATCAGAGGGATGACATCACAAGGATCACTCCAGCTACTGTGTTTAGAATAAGCTGTAGGTGTTTGACAGTGAAAACAGGGAGGCCAGTTAAGAGGCTACTGAAATATTTCAAGCTGTAGAGAGATGATGTGGCTTAGATCAGGGAGGTAGAAGTAAAAGCAGCAAGAATTGGTCAGATTCTGGATGTATTTGGAAGGGAGAAAACAATAGGATTTGTAGAAGGATTGCATGTGAGATGTGAGAAAAAGAAAGCTCAGGAATGACTAAAATTTGGGGCCTGATAGCTACAGCTATGAGAGGAACAGCTTTGGGGAGAAAGGTCAGGTTTTGGTTTTGAACGTGCTAAGTTTGAGGTGTCAGGCATTTAAGACAAGATGTTCGATAGGACACTGCCTTGTGTTCAGGAAGAGGCCTGAACTGGAGATATAAATTTGAGAGTTGTCCACGTATAGATGAAACGGGATCAGATCCCCAATCATTTAAGACAAGATGTTCGATAGGACACTGCCTTGTGTTCAGGAAGAGGCCTGAACTGGAGCTATAAATTTGAGAGTTGTCCACGTATAGATGAAACGGGATCAGATCCCCAAAGTCTGTGGACTGAGCCTGGCAACCTTTCTCAGCTGGGGTATGTGAAAAAAAAATTAAGACAATGCTCCATGGCACCCATTGTAGGAAATAAGTTAACTTTTCTCGTGCATCTAGAATGGGACTCATTACTTTCCTTAGAAAAAAGTTGAGAGACTAGTCCCTGAGATCATTTTCCATTTTCTGTCATTCTCATGAGAAACCCATTGGGAAAGGCTGATTAGGAGACTCTGAGCAATCAGGACAATGTGGAGGGAGCAGAAAGGAAACTGAGAGGTGGCCATCCAGGTGGGAAGAAAGCCAGGAGAGAAGGGAGAGCTGGAGAACAAGTGAAGGAGGGAGGGACCAGGAGTGTCAAATGCTGCTGGTGGCTCCTGTGAGGTGAGAACTGAGAATTTATGGGCAGATTTGGTCTAGGGACCTTGACAAGTACAGTTTCAGAGGATGGTGATGGGAGGGCTTAAGAGGGTGGAAAGAGCAAATCTTCTTAAATGTAGTTATATAATGATTCAATCTTGATCCAAAACTTCCTATTAATTACTTTTCAAGTATCTGGGTCAATCAGGTTGAAAAATATTTTGAATAGGTTTAGCTAGTTTTCTTAGTTAAGAAAATTACACCTATGTGCAAGAATTTATCTGTAAATCAGAATTTTTTCAATGCTGGACAGCCAAACAAAACTTTAAAATATACTGGATACTGAGACTCCAACTGACATCTATAATTCAGATTTCAAATATTTGTGTTCATAAATAGCTTTGTTAGCATGACTGGTTAACTGGAAAACAGGTAGTTATTAGAAACCTGTAGCTGTAAAATAAATTCATGCTGTAAAATTGAACTTGTAGCTTAACATATTGAGGATTTACATGAGTTTCACTTGCCAAAAATATTTTTAAATCACTGATATAATCCAGTCATTCCTATGGCTTTAAACATCCTTATTCACTTGACGTATATGGAGGGCTTCAACTGCTTGAAAATTGACAGCTGTCAGTATAAAGTATATTGTTCTATAGTCCTCATGATCCAGTGGTCTGTTCACACAATTTGCACATATGACATAAATTCTCTGAAACCTAGTTTCTTTTTCTGTAGAACAGGAATGATAACACAAAAAGACTCATTAAAAATGCCTTAAGAGTACTAGCAAATACAGTTTCTCATTTGTGACAGTAAGTGACATATTACCACTGGACTAACTGGACCACTTGGAAAGTTTGAGATGTGTACTGATTTAGATGGCCCAGCTCACTCAGATGAATGGAACTTTCTATTATTTCTAAAATAGAACTACAATGTGCAGAGTTCCTATAAAGGACTTTTTGGTGTGCTTGCTGCAGAGCTGATGCTCTCCCTGAAGCTTTCAGGTGCCATCAGCATGATGTCATTATCTGAAAGGACAGTCTGCACACATGCACTCTGTCATGCACACCTTCACTTACATGGCTTCAACTCTTTCCCACTTAGATCATCCAGGAGCCTTAGTGACTGGAGCATGGATATTTGAGATTCTGTGCACTCCCTTGCTTTTCATTTTCAAGGCTTTCTGAAAACAGCTGCAGAAATACCAAAACCTTTGGAAAAGGCTGATCGTACTACATTTTCAGCCAGACTGCAAGCTGAGAGAAGTGGAAATATTACAAGCCTGTTTTCCTAAAATTCCTCTCAGAACTGCTCCAGCAATTTCTTGGCTTTATAAATGACCTCAAAACAGGACGATCTCCTTTTCCAAATCCATCTGCTTTTTTAGCTTTACTTCTAGCCTTACATTTAAATATGCAATTAAGTCAGGCACAATAGCCCCACAGTCCCAGTAGTATGTAGATTTGCAAATCTAAGTTATGATAACCACAGGATACATGAGGGTACTTCAAAAAGTTCATAGAAAGATTCATATTACCTTTCTATTCTATTTTTCCAAGAACATTTTGAAATATCCTGATGTAAATCAGATGGTTAACTCAAAGCACAAATCCTGTACTCAAAGATTCAACTCCAAGAAATCCATTACCAGCAACATACTGCAATATATTTTTAGACTAGCTAAGAGACAATACTTTACGTTTAAATGACAGTAAGCAAGGGCTGTGACTAGGATTGGCAAACATGAAGAATTTCAATTAATATTATCTCATAGCTAGAGATTTAAAATCCAGAATAACCTAGAGGAAGGATTGAAAGAAAAAGTGGTTACCAATGCTTTATGTAAATAATGTGAGTCAAGAACTTCAAACTAATCTTTTATTCACTCAATCTGGTATTAGCAGACTCAGGAAGCTGTTGTAAACAGGCAGCTCTGCACAGCCAAATCCTGCCTGTGTGGAACTGCATGCACTAGCCACAGTTCTGCACACTACACTCTCCTGGGGACTACTGCATCCAAGAATTCATGCAGCCAGTGCTCTTGGAAATAAAAGTTAACCTTTCCCTTCCCAAGAGATACAATACTCTCTCCTTTGGTACCTCATTCAGAGCTGTTTTCTGGGCAAACGACCAGAGCAACACCCATTCGGAAAATCAGAAATCACGTTGCCAAGGAAATTAGCAATTAAAGAGACAATTTGAGGAAAGAGGCCAGGTTGTGTTATGCCTTAATAGCCCTTAAACATTTCTAGGAAACTGATTTAAATTTGGTTCAGGCCCAAGATGCAAATGTATTCTTTCAAAGGGACAGAAAGCTAACTTTGGACAAGAGTAAACCTGGGAGATCCAACCCAAGGAACACTAAAATGGTAAGGCCACTTTAAGGGCCACTCCAAAGGCCTTCTGGTCAGTTCTGGACTGCACCCAGCTTCCAGAGCCTGCTTCAAATCTAACGCAAACCATGTGCTCAGCTCTAGTACAACACTTAATATTGTCTGAGTTGGGGAGGCCTGTAGGTAAGGTTGGACATAATAGGTCTGTTCTGGTTAGTAGCAGGGCTTCTGCTTTTGGTTTTATTCTGGCTCAACTGTCCACCCTCAGGATTGGAGCAGAAATAGACTGGCTTCTCATTCCCCCTCTCATGTCCCTTCCACCAGTAGCCATTTGCAGCAAAAATTATGTAATCTAGGATGCTACTTCATTATGTCGGATAGCATGAACTTAAGAAAAAAAGAGCAAGGAGAAAAAGAAAAAAGAAAAGGAAGAAGGCAGGAGGGAAGGAAGGAAAAAAGGAAGGAAGGAGGGAAAGAAGGAAGAGAGGGGGGAAGAAAGAAAGGTCTATTTTTAAAAAGAGAGAGAAAGATAAAAGAATAACCACTGGACCAAGCAATTTTCAGCTTCCAGGTAACACCATTTTTATTTTTTTCAAAAGATGCCCAGTAAGGGGATCTTAACCCTTGGCTTGGTGTTGTCAGCACCACGCTCTCCCAAGTGAGCCACAGGCCGGCCCTCCAGGTAACACCTTTGACGTGTGCCCCTACATCAACCTAAAGAGCTAAGAAACAGGAAAACCACGTATCTTTTTTTTTTTCCTTTTTGTCTTTTTTCGTGACCAGTAACAGGATCGCAACCCTCAGTGTCGCGCCCGTACCGCGACCGGCAACAGGATCACAACCCTCGGTGTCGCGCCCGCACCGCGCTCAACCAGTGAGCTGACTGGTCTCCATATGGGATCCGAACCCTCGGCGGGAGCGCCTCCACACTCCCAAGCGCAGCACTCTACTGACTGCACCACCAGGCTGGCCCGATAGCATTTTATATAATAAAAAGATCTTATTTCCCTGTTAGCATTTTTTGCTTTTTTAAAAAAAAAATTACCATGCTATAACTTTTTTGGCAGATGATTCTAAGAATTTTAACACTTGTATAGATTTGTGTACACACCACCACATCAGGATACAGAACGGTTCCATGAACCCAAGAAACTCCCTCATGCTATGCCTTTGTATTCACTCCCCTGCTGCCCCCCACCTGCAACCACTGATCTGTTCCTCATAAACAGATCATTAATAGTTCGTTCGTTCCATATTCCCAAACTAGTAATGCTGTTGTTATAGCTTGAGAGTTAAGCATCTTGCTACAGTAGTTAATGCATTATATCAAAATTCATTCAAAATAAAATGTAAATTTATGTTAATAAGCACAAAACTATAAAATGTGAACTATCTGGCACCTTTAATTCCAGTGCCAACCTAGGACTGGGCAGCCCAGAAAATCAACCCTGTTCACGAAGGCCTGGACCTTCCCTCCTTCCCCAGTGACCCTTCACTCACCCTGCTCTTGAATGCCCTCTATCAACCTCACTTTCAAAACTGATGAAGCATATGGCTGATCTAGTTCTGACCCTTGAGCATGGACTACACCCACTCCTGTGCACTAGCCACTTCTGGATTCTCTTAACTATTTCACCTGGGCCAACCTCCAGCCTTCAACTCCAAGCCCCAGGAAGGACTCATGAGGCCAATACACTTTCTTTATCCAACCTGGATGCCCAGTAAGTAGCAAGTTCTGAAGACACTACAATCCCCAGCTTCCAGTATAATTATCTGAAACATTTACATATACATATTAGTCATGTATGTGACTTTATTAAAAAAAAAAGATATTGAGAGCTCAAAAAGTACATTATATAATAATATATTGTAAACATTATATCATGTTAAAATACATAATATTATAATTCTCACATTATACATATTATTACCAGATTTAATAAACAGAATTAGACCACAACAAAAATGATAATGCATTTTGAACATTCACTAGCGTGGCCTTTTATGTGGAATTTTTAAGGGTTGAACAGTCTAACTCTATTTCTCATAAAATTATATGATATGAAAATTTACACAATATATTTTCCTTAATACTACTTGATTTTAAGACTATTAAAATTTGATGTTATTAAATTTACATTAGCTATGCATTTTTTTATAAATCTAAATTGACAAGTTTCTAATGTCATCAAATTTCTCAGGTCCTCCAATTAAACCAAATTCAGTGTAAAAACATGGCTTACTGATGTTTGAGATATAGTTGAATTTTATACATCTATTCCTTCTCTCCACACTACTATCTTTTTTAACTATTATTAAATTCACTACTTTCCTAAGAAAAGAATTATAGAAAAATCCCCTGTTGCATTATTTCTTTGCATAAACTAACAACTTTTTTTGCTCTTCCATTACCGGGCTTCTCTAATTCCATAAACCAATAATTTGAAACACTTTTTCATTGCATTCCTTTTTGGAACAAGCCAAAGAACAAATGAACAGACTTAAATTTTTATGTGTCTCTTTGTTTCCTTTTTGACTCATAACTGTGACATGATATAGCTGTCACATCAAAGCATGTTTGTGACAGTGAAACATTCACTCAACCAGAGAAAGAAATCCATCATTCCTCTCTCTGATATATTAGTATGCTAACCTCCAGTCGGTAATTGCCAAAAAAAGGTGGGGCTGGAGGGGGCTCCTATCTGAATGTTTTCCACAGAAAAGGAGCATCCAATATTAAAAGAATCTGCATCTGTGGCAAATAACCAAGTCAAGTTCATTATATTCAATTTTTATGATGAAATACATATTTTTCATTAAAAGAAAAATCCCTAATTCAAAAGACTAAATAGAATAATCATTAAAAAACAATTTTAACTGATTAAAGACACTGACAAAATTTTTTTCAAATGTCAGGCAAGTCTATAGAATTTTCTGCCTTTGAATTCAGTATATTTTCATTGAGGCAACCATCGGATACATTTTCATTCAGTTTAGGTCAGTATTTAGTTTCTCTCAAATAGGCAGTGTTGGCCCCAGAATTGTTGCCTCTATTGCTTACATGATCTCTTTTGGTAATCAGCTAAACATTCCTCACTGAGGCAACCATCGGATACATTTTCATTCAGTTTAGGTCAGTATTTAGTTTCTCTCAAATAGACAGTGTTGGCCCCAGAATTGTTGCCTCTATTGCTTACATGATCTCTTTTGGTAATCAGCTAAACATTCCTCACTGTTACTGAGAGACGTTCAGGGAAAGATCACTGAATAAATTTTGATACCTATATTGTTATGTTGCCCCTTCAAGCATTAGCCTGAATCTTCCTCCTCTCTTCCTTTTCCCTTCCCTACTTCTGAATTCTTTCTTTTTCCCTTTAAGACTTCATGAAAGGACACTTATTCTTGATTAAAATTACAAAATTTAACATTCTTTTAAAATCTACACCAACATCTTTCAAATCTGAACTCTCTTCCTGGAAAACTGCCCGTATACACATACATATAACATTGTCCAAATCATTCCAGGAGTTCAAAGCATCTCTAAAGGCCAGCCATGGATGTACAAAAGGGTCTGTGGTCCCCAGAGTAAACCATGCTCCACAAGCCAATTCCTACAGTCATTCAACTCCCACCTAGACCAAGGCTTGCCACCTCCTCAGCCAGTCCTTCAGTCAATACTGCCAAGCCCAAATTAACCTGAGCCTCTCCTGTAAAGTCTTCCCCAACCCTTTCAACTCACAAGGTTTTCCGGCTTCTCTAGTTTCCTTACATACAATGTCATCTTATAATTTAGCATTCAATTTTCTTTTAAATGATTCATACAGGTAAATTATGCCTTTAAACTTAACTGGTAAACCAAAAGCAGATACAGTACACTTACATCTCTGCAGTTTACCCCAAAAGCATTTGGCATGGAGCCAGAAGGCCAATATTTATCAAATAATCAACACCCCCATCTGTCATCCTCTGGGTAGCTTCTGTCCCACCACGCCTACTGTACCTCAGGAGAAAGATGGGGCCAGGAGCCATATCTTCATGAGCAATATCTATGGTGTACAGTGATCAGGAGCAATCACTCACCATGTTATTTATTCACTCAGCAAACATTTACTAAGTTCCCACTATGTTTCAGGCACTAAACTAGGCACTGGAGATACAAAAATGGCAGAAATGTAAGCAAATTATTTACGGCATGCTACATGCAATAACAGAAGTTCGTATATGGCAGCAGCAGGAAGGAGAAAGGAGCAAGTATCTGTCGAGAGATGTTAGGTAGGTAGGTCATCACGGAGAACAGGATGCTTAAAAGGAAAGCTGAAAAAATTAGTATGAGTTTGCCAAATGACCCAGAATGGGCCATGCATCCCAGGAGAGGAACAGCAAAAGCACAGACACAAACGCATGGAAATAGCACGTCTCTTTCATCTGCTCCTCCCCTTCTCCACCCAGCCCTGGGATGAGCCTCCATTTCAACAAGGTTCACCTCACTTTCAGAATTAGTTACTTGAACTAAGTAACGAGGATTTATTTTTAAGGATTTACTAAGGTGCACTGCCTAGCAAATATAAATTTCAAAATATTAAGTAAATTTAGTATTTTGAATTTGGAAGCCCAATCCAAATCCAAATCACAGATTTGGAAAGAAGTACATGTGACTGACTCAACATTCATTTTATTGGGTGATATATTTTTTATAGAGAAGACTTTTAATACAATTTTAATTTTAATGATCTGTCTGACTTCAAGGGATAAAATAACAGCAAGAAAAATTGGTTTTAAAGTTATTTACTCAATGTTTCCATTCTTGTATCATTTACCTCTCCAAGTGAGTTTCAGTTTCTCTGTCTGCTGGCTTTATAAACCTCTCTTTGGGCTTTAACAACCATAGAATCACTTTTGCTGGGAAGTTTAATATCCTGCTTTAAAACCCAAATATGATTCACATATTGTATCATCAGTATTTCCAAAACAAAATGATCTGCTTGGAGTTTTTCAAAAATTACTTTTCTCCAAAATACTTAAAAACATGTCTTCTAATACCTGGAAATGCAACTCATTTAAATGCACGCAATAATACTGCCTCGGGTTCATTTTCCTGACTTGCATTTTAAGAAAATAAATAAATAATGCTGGTAAACTCATTTTATTTAAGAAATACTAATGGTATTAAAATGCATCAATAGTCTGGCTAAAAAAAAAAGTTGAAAAAAAAAATGTCAAGAACAAATGGTTACAGAGGTGTCATTCTTGGCACTTATTACTTTTTCAGAGACCTGAGCCTGTAATTGCTTTTAAAGACACAAAAGCCCTCGTTTTCTCTCCCTGTGACATACAAAGAAGATTTTATTGTGAGACCTTAGAGGGTGTTCATAAATTTATAATAAAGAGATAAAACCTCACTGATGGTACTACATAAAAGTGTTTTTATTGTTGTTAATCTCAGATATACATAAACAACCAATTAAACGAGCAAGCAAAAATTTCCCAGAGAAGTCATTTAAAACTATTCAGAGTTGTTTTATGAACCTCTCAGTTCAGATCCTGGCTTCTTTGTAGCCATTGGCGTTCTGGGACCCCAAAGTTGAAAACAGCTAGAGAATGAAGACCTGGATCCTCATACTAGAATGGTGACATAATGATAATCAGGATAATGCATTATATTTGTATTGTACTTTATACTTATAAGAATTCTTTCCCAACATTTATCTCAAGTGATCATCTTAAAACTCCAACAGAGATAACAAGTCTATATTCCAGAAGTGACATGCGGCCAGCTACTGGCAAGACTAGAGTCAAAACCCAAATCTTGCTGGTACAAAAAAATCTTTTCCATTACACTAGATATAGAATGACAAATCAATCTCTCTCCCTACTCTTCCCTCATGTTGTTTTCTGTTTCTTATAAGAGTCATTGATTTTTTTAAAAATATGGTATAACATTTCAGGATCCTTAGACCTTCATTTTAAATTTCCAGCTTTAAAAATTTATTAATCAGGGCCAGCCTGGTGGCGCACTGGAGAGTGTGCCGCTTGGGAGCGCGGCGGCGCTCCCACCGAGGGTTCGGATCCCAAGTGGAGACCGGTTCCCGCTCACTGGCTGAGCGAGGTGCGGGCGCAGCACCGAGGGTTGCGATCCCGTTGCCGGTCAGTAAAAAAGACAAAAAGGGGAAAAAAAACTTATTAATCAGCTCAGTACCAATTTCCTGTGTATTCAAAGTTAAATTTACTGGAAGGAGGGAAGTCCAAAGCAAATAAAGATGTTTTGGATTCACTTCTCTTAGCTCCCGTGCATATCATTTCTGAAGCACATGCTGAATGCCTTTCGTAACCAGCAAAAGCTTCCTCCCATCCATTTGTTGGGCCAACCTTCTCCAAGAAAACACTATAATTGGTTTCCTTTCCAGGTGTCCACAGAAAACCTCTCAGAAAGATCTCAGGGAGCACAAAATGCATGCAGCAAGGCCCAAATGATACTATACTTTTAAGATTGTAAGACTGTAACATCAATCTCAAGAACACATTGTTAAATAAAAGTCTTTCAACATTATACTTAAAAGAGCCCTGAGAAAACCAACAAAGGAATAATTTTTCTTGAATCTCCAACTAGTGAAAGAGCACCAGATTTCTTCCTTTCTTCCATTCATTTGTTTGTTGATTCATACATTCATTCAACATGAAACCTAGTATTGCCAGGGGGGTTGGCCCTGGGGATTTAGGGGTGACAAAACAAAATTTCTGCTTTGCAGAGCTTACATTCTAGAAGGAGGGTAAAACAGGCAACAAACTCATAAACAAATAATATCAGATATTTTTAAATATAAAACAAGGTGATGGGATAGCATGTAATGAGGATGTGTGCAAGCAGGGAAACCAGCTGGAAAGCAATTATGTTAACCCAGGTAAGAGATCCAGGTAGGTTGGGGAAAAGTAGTTAGAGCCAGCACTCGCTGATGGATTGATGTCAAGCTTAAGGAAAAGAGAAATCAAGGATTATTCCAGGGTTTTTGCCTGAGCAAATAAGTAGCTAATGATTCCATTAGCTAAAATGGAGATGTCTTTGGAGGACTTTGGGTAGGGTTGGGGACAAGGATTCTCTTTATTGTTAAATCAAGTTTGAGATGATAATGAGGCAGAGATGTTAAAAAAAAAAGAAGACAGTCTGAATTCAAAAGTTCAGGGGAGGGCCAGCCCAGTGGTGCACTCGGTAGAGTGCGGCGCTTGGGAGCGCGGCAGTGCTCCCGCCGAGGGTTTGGATCCCATATAGAGACCAGTCCGCGCACTGGTTGAGCGCGGTGCGGGCGCGACACCGAGGGTTGCGATCCCGTTACCGGTCACAAAAAAAGACAAAAAGGAGGGGCCGGCCCGGTGGCGCACTGGATAGTGCGCCGCTTGGGAAGCGCGGCTGCGCTCCCGCCCGAGGGTTCGGATCCCACATACAGACCGGTTCCCGCTCACTGGCTGAGCGAGGCGCGGGAGCAGAGCCGAGGGTTGCAGTCCCGTTGCCGGTCCCCGGTCCGGTACGGGGGCAACACTAAGGGTTGCGATCCGTTGCCGGACACGGAAAAAAAGACAAAAAGACAAAAAAAAAAAAAAGACAAAAAGGAAAAAAAAAAAAGTTCAGGGGAGAAGTCAGGGCTGGAGACACAAATTTGAAAGTCATCAGAATACAGAGGGAATTTAAAGTCATAGGACCAGATGGGTTCACCTGGGGGTATGTATAATAAGAAGGGGTTCACATCATGGCTTAGCCACATATTAACTAACTTGGGCAAAGTCTAGAAGCTTTGTACAACCTTTCTATGTAGGGTCACTGTATCTCCGAACATGGTAGGAAATCTGCATAGCACTACACAAATGCGTGTTGTTATCAAGCACCTAAGAAACTGAACACCATAAGAAGAGACAAACAGTAAAACCAGGAAGGAAAATCCAAATTTCCTGACCATGGTAATGAGATTACCAGTTACCTTTGCAGATGAGCAAAACAAACTGCCAGCAAATTCCCTGGAAGAAAGTGCCACTATAGGAAATGAAGATGGGGTGAAGGAAGGGATCTCTGGCCAATTAAAAAGAGAAAAGATTTTCATTAACAAATGTAGCAACAGAAAATGATACAACAAGCTGTTAGCAGTGATTTTTTCCGGTGGCTGAGTTTATAGAGAATGATTACTTTAATACCAAAACTTTTATCATAAATATATATTACTTTTATAATTAGAAAAAGAAAGCTACGCAAAAGGGCAATATAACGAAAAATTATGATTTCTGAAAATAATGTTGATTTGGCATGACATATATAATTAATGGGAGAAAAACAGCAACTCATGAACTATTTTCGAGAAGCTCCAGTGTGAAACCAAAGGACTGATAAAACAGGCCTAGTTGGTGATACTCGCCAAACTCTAAATTAACGTGTGCTGGTAAAGTAAAAAGTAAAATACAAATTCATTAAATATTTTTTGCAAGTGCTGAGGTTTTAATATATAATTATTCTAGAAACTTCAAAGATCCCATACATTTACCTATTATAGACTTAAAACTATTGAATAGGTAAACATTTTTTCCAGTTGGATCTATCAATATTCGTTAACTGTTTAAAAAACATTTTTAAGTAGCAAGCAAACTAAGGATCACAAAATTATTGTATTACTATACGATAGGTATGGAGAAAACAAGATTAATATATGATCATAATTTTGCCATGCTTAAGCTTATCTATATCTGCTTACCCTATTTACATTACAGATTTATCCAATTTAGCCCATAATCCCCGGTTTTATTAGAAATGAGAGTTGCGGGCTGAGCCTGTGGCACACTCGGGAGAGTGTGGTGCTGGGAGTGCAGTAGTGCTCCCGCTGCGGGTTCGGATCCTATATAGGGATGACCGGTGCACTCACAGCGCTCACTGGCTGAGCACAGTGTGGCCAGTCTCAAAAAGGACCAAAAAAAAAAAAAAAAGAAAAGAAATGAGAGTTGCTGGCACAAAAAATATGTCATGTAATATTTTTGAAATTATAACTGCAGTTTTTAATGTTACTGTATGTTTTAAAAATTCAACACTAAGTGTCTTTGTAGAAAGCTGTAGTCTTTGCCGTGTTTGTAAAATGAAGAACCCCCTCTAATTACATGTCTTAAAATACAAAGTCTTAAAATGGTGAGAAATACTTTTTACACTCTGTGTAAGTCAGTCACTGAACATAGAGTAGAATTTCTTAGTCTTCTAAGTCCCATGCTGACACTTCCAATTGTAATTCAAGGTGGTTACACTAGATAGCACTGCTGATCTGATTCATAACCAAGCCACTGTGTTTCCTTTCCAGGTTTTACACTAAACTTAAGAGACTTTGTTATTATCAAAATTAAAGTTCTTGAGTAAAGAACCTTCAAAAATTTCAAACAGGAAAAAAAACAAACCCTTAAGCCAGTTTAGGATGTTCCCTACTATATAAGTTTCCCAATTGCTATTACTCTAAATTAAGTACTTGAGATGAGGCTTTAAATGTATAACTATGTATAAATAAAATATAAAAATAGATGTGAATACAAAATATTTAAATCAAACACTGGTGTACTCTCAGAAGAGAACTACAAAGTTAGAAAGAGATAAGGTTTTCCAAGGAAAGACTCAGTTTTCAGCTCTGCTAGAAAGCAACTTGCCACTCACATGCCAAGGGTATCTGAGATGCAGGAGGGGCAAGGAGCAAGTTATGGGTCTAGTCTTTCATCTCTACGATGTACTTAGGACCTATGTATCAAGGCTCTTCTCTCCACCGTGGGACCCATGTCTCAGTCTTTCCAATTAAAAGTTGGAAGTGTCAATGTGGCAAGTGCCCAACCCCAGAAGCTTCTGTAACTCCTTTGGGTTTGTAAAGAGGGACTGACAGTGTCAGTGAGAGGTCTTTGCCTCCCCCTCACTAATGCTCTCTTCTACTCCTGCGGTGCACATCACCAGCCAGCGCTGAGACTGGATCTTCACAAAGCTAACGATGCCTTTCTGAAAGCAAGAGTCTTAGGAAGTAAACCTGCCCTTTCAAACGTCACAGCTTTTTGTTTTTAAAGAATCTTGCACGCACACACACATGCACACACACACGAAAAGATACAAAGAAGTTCCTCATCTCACCACCAACAAAAGAAAATACAAGTGATATGGAAAAGCTCCTAAAGCTAACATGAAGATGGCCACTCACCAGTTCACTCCTATATTCAATTAATGTGACAATGTGCCATGAATGATGCTCAGAGCTAAAAATACAGCCAGAGAACAGATGTGGGTTCCTGTCTTCATAGGGCCTATTTTTAGTCATAGATAATGTTATAATGCAGAAACAATATTTTTAATGTTGCTAAGTCAACAGAAATTGATATTACCAAATCTATTTTGGAAGTAAGCCTGATATAAACCACTGAAAATTAAACTCACTGATCGTGGTATCATGGCAGAAAAGGAAATAAATCTACGGAGAGAGAAAATAATTCAAAAGAAGGTACTTTGGACTTTGGTGCACCAACCTATTCCACAGAAAGCAAACTGTGTTTCATTGCCGAGGAGGTCACGTAGAGATGTCCATATTCTTTACTCCTTTTTTATGAGGAAAAGCAAATAAACACACATTGTAGATTCTTTACAGTAAAACAAATTGCACAGTGTTCCTCAAATTATTATTTCTTTGCCCCAAAGTTCCACCTCATTTATATGTTTTAATAGTTTCACCTTTATGGAAGTAAAATAATTAGTATTTTAAATAAGGACCATGAGTCATCAACAAAATGATAAATTACATATGGGAGTTTAATTTTACACATCAGAAGTCTTTCAGTTGGGCTGGCCCGGTGACGCACTCTCCAGTGCGCCGCTTGGGAGCGCGGCGGCGGCTGCTTTCATGACGACTCACTCAAGCAACTGTACCCGCCTTACTCTGACCACCTCCAGGGTTCTGGTTGTGATAGTAAAATAAAACCCCTCTTTAGTTAAGTCACTGTAATTGTGTTTCTGTTCCAGGCAGCCAACAATCTTTCACTGATAACAAGGGAGTTAGACTATTCCAAGAGAGCCAAACATCCTTGCAAGGGACATGTCTCTGTAGTGTGGAATAAGAAAATATGACATTAAATTTGTTCAAAGAAAATACAGCAACTGTAACTTCTCTATTACTGCCACTCTCTATTTGCATATGAGTGCTCGGGTCTTATTAGTATCTGTGATTTACTTCAGCTCTCATAACCTGCCCCATGTGAATGCCCAAAGGAGAAAAAAAGTGAAAAAAAAAAAATATATATATATATGTGTATATATATATACATATATATATATTAGCTCATTAAGTGCTTACTATATACCCTTTTCTAAATCCTTTACACATATTAACTCATTTAACACTCACAAAAATATTATGAAGCATTCTTCATACTTCATAATATACATATAAAATTCAAAAATATTATGAAGTATCCAAATATTACCAAATAGCCTTATATTACAGATGAGGAAACTGAGGCACAGAGAAGTTAAATAACTTGTTTATGGCCGAGCCCGTGGCGCACTCGGGAGAGTGCGGTGCTGGGAGTGCAGTGCTCCCGCCGTGGGTTCGGATCCTATATAGGGATGGCCGGTGCGATGCGCTCACTGGCTGAGCGCAGTGCAGTCGGTCACAAAAAGGACAAATAAATAAATAAATAACTTGTTTAAACTTATTATTTGGCTTACCCTCAGGCTTACATTAACTAAACAGGCTCCAAAATCAGTGGTCCATTGTCTGTGCATTTAATCACTAGCGTGTAAAGCTGCTTCAGACTTAAGATAACCTCAGGCTGCCCTAAAATGCACTGAAGTGCCTTCTGCTAACCAGGAAGAAGTCCTGCTTGCCTCTGTTTCAGTTAGAACACAGCTAGACACATTATTTTTTTTTTTCCTTTTTGTCTTTTTTCGTGACCGGTAATGGGATCGCAACCCTCGGTGTCACGCCCGCACCATGCTCAACCAGTGAGTGGACTGGTCTCTATATGAGATCCGAACCCTCGGCGGAAGCGCCGCTGCGCTCCCAAGCGCCGCACTCTACCGAGTGCGCCCCCTGGCCGGCCCATAGAGACATTATCTTTGATTCTGGGTCCCGATTTTTCATATAGACTAGGTACACTGGAGTGTATGCAGGGTAGCAAGGAGATGTGAGACCGTAATACATACGGATGAATGGAAAGAAATGAAAATGTCTTGCTTGGAGAAGAAGGGACTTGGTGGCACGTGAGAATGGCTCAACTAAGTGGATGGTATAGGGAAGGAAAATTAGACATGCTCTACTCAGCAGCTTTCAAATTTTTTGACCTTTGAGATTCAGTACATATATGTAGTTCATTACATAATTAAATAACTTAACTATACAATCAGGACAAAGATTTCATGAACACTTTAGTACTTTTGATATACTCTGATATTTTCTATTCTACTCCCTTTCTGTTCTATTTCGTCTTTTCCTTTTTCTTCTCTTTTACTGCTGATCATATTCAATTAAAATTATTTCACAACCCTGGATCTTAGCCTTAAATTTGAAAAGTACTGCTGTCTGTGGTCCCGAAGAACGAAAGTTAAGAGCCATGGATAGATGTTCAGGAAAGCATATTTCAGCTCAACATAAAGAGTAACTCAGTTACAGGCAGAGCCAATGGAAGTTGTAATGGGCTACTTCAGGACAAAGGAGTTTCTCACCACTGTTAGTGTTGTAGGTACCACAACATGACCTGTGAATAGAGCAGAAGGGATTCAAGTATTGGTTAAATGGCTGAAACAGAGGAACATTCAGGTTCTTCCCAAACCTGAGTTTCATTATTCTAGATCATATTTTTGTCATAGAAATAATACTTTCTGGGCCGGCCCAGTGGCGCACTCGGTTGAGTGCGGCGCTTGGGAGCGCTACGGCGCTCCCGCCAAGGGTTCGGATCCCATATAGAGACAGGTCCGTTCACTGGCTGAGCGCGGTGCGGGCGCGACACCGAGGGTTGCGATCCCATTACCGGTCACGAAAAAAAGACAAAAAGGAAAAAAGAAAAGAAATAATACTTTCCGTTCAACAATGTCCACTTTCCATAAGATTTAGGTACGTTCCAAGCTACCAAGATAGAAGAATAGAAGGAAGAAAGGCAGGAAAGATAGATAGATGAAGGGAAAGAGTAAAAGAAGAGAACAAAGAGAGAGAAAGGAGAAAGAAAATCATACGGAATTGAAGTGTTTCCTAAGTAAATTAAATCGTTTACCTTTAACCTAAAGTCTAAAACCCTACTTTTCCTATCCCAACCAAAATGTAAACAGGGTTCATCCAGAGTGCAAGATTCCTGACTGCCCTATATGCATAAAAGAAGAAAAAAGGGCATCTGAAAATCACTCTGGACTCTATAATTAGCTCTGATGGTTTCCTTTCAAATTATTCTGGATGATCAGATCAGAACAGAAGAGCTGAGACTGGCTCAGGACTTGCATGTAATAGATTTCAACAGAGTTCGGTCAATTCTTCTTGACAGGTATACACATTGCAACAATTTTCAAAGGCAGCTTCTGGGAGAGCCTCCTAAGTCCTTTTGAAGATACTGCCAAAAAAAGAAAGAGAGAGAGAAGGGAAATCTAAATAAGGACAAAATGATTGAAAGGAGAGCATTGACATGAACTCTGAAGGATGTCAGTTGATAGATCAAAGACTAAAGATTCTGTTAGACTACTGACCACCAGCAACTATACGACCCACCACTTCCGTGGGCTCATTCCAGGACACAGTGCTCTCTTGCCACCAGATATCTTGTTTAAACTCAGAACCATGTTCATAACCAAATACTAACACCACTGGCACAAGGCCAGGGGCTGCTGTCTGAGGTAAACCTTGGCAGGTTTCTTAAAAGAGATAGGAAAGTCTGAACTGGGGTAAATGATCCATCAAGAGTGCCAAGAGTTCTCTGGATGCTTCCACCAAGCTCAGCTTCCTTACAAGGCCTCAGATCGAAAGAGCTGCATAGACTAGAACAACCATAGCCCAGCCACTGTTGGTTTTATTTGGTACTCAGGGATATGGCTACTCACAAATTAAGCAAATAAAAAGAAATCAAAAGGGTATCCTCAACTGTAAACTCCTTCCTTCTGACAAAATGAGTGATTCAGCATTTATGCTCAATTAATACTATAGGTACAAATGTTATCAACATGTAAAAGAAAGCCTTTGAGATTACAGATTCAGTATGTTAAGTGTTTTTGAAATGAAGTGGAAAGTTAGAAGGTTTTTGCTAAGACCATCTGGGCATCTTAGAAATTTGAATCCTGAGTTGGACTCATTCCCACATTGCTATAAAATTTGCTACAAACCTTCAAATCAGGGATAGTGAGTTTATTGTGGAAAGTTGAGTCCAGGAAATAAACGGAAACCAGGTTTGAGTTTGGTAGGTTAGTGAAGACAGAGACTTGGAAACAGAAGAAAAAGAATAGAGGTTGACACAATTCAGGTAGGTTGGAATTTGAACTATGCTGGCACTTTGGCAACACAGACCAACTGGAGTGAGATGAAGCCAGGAACAGGCCAAGCACAGTCTAGGAATACCTAAAAACTCCTGAGGCCTGTCTGCCAGGTGGACACTTACAGACCCAATGCACATGTTCAAAGACACAACAACTTCACGCTTAGTTCAGGCAGGCCTCAGAAGCAGGTGATGACTCCAAAGGGTAGGGCATATCACAAAGGTACAGATTACCATCACAGCAAGACTTTTATTTCCAGCATTACTGAGATCTAAGTACGTAGAAAAACCAAGAATTGTTGGATAAAATATAATAAAGATTCTAAATGCACAGTTGAGCTCACAGGGAAGTAAGGGGAATTCTAGAACCAAAACCAGGGAAGAATATAAACATAGAAGTTTTACACTGGCACTGGCAGTTAGGGTGCCCAGAGGGTATTTGTGTTGATACTGGTAACCAAGAAGCTTAGGTTTTTACAGACATAAGGACATAAGTGATGAAGACTTGAGTTTGCTCAATGTGAGGATGTGAAAGCTTCTTCCTGCCCCCATAACCCCTAAAGGGTTAAACTATCCGTGAAAAGAGATGACAAGGAACCTGTCTATCAGCCTAGAAGCTTGGTGGGAAGGGGGAACAAAAGCCTACACAAACATGGGGCTCAAAATTTATAATAACTGTAGAGTTCAGGGACCCAGAACTGAAAAACTGATACTACAGTGTTCCAGGGCTGGAAATATACTCATGGTGCCTGTAAAAATAAAAAACAAATTTTCTCTAAAGCAGTGGATCGCTATCTTGACTGGGAGGCTTTAAAATGCTGACATTCGGGCCGGCCCGGTGGCTCACTCAGTAGAGTGCGGCGGCGCTCCCACCGAGAGTTCGATCCCATATAGAGACCAGTCCGCTCACTGGTTGAGTGCGGTACGGGCGCGACACTGAGGGTTGCGATCCTGTTGCCGGTTGCGGTACGGGCGCAACACTGAGGGTTGCGATCCCGTTACCGGTCACAAAAAAAGACAAAAAAAGGAAAAAAATAAAATAAAATAAAATAAAATAAAATGCTGACATTTGGTCTCATACTCAAGTATCTGAACTGACAATCCTGATTTTTAAAGCATCAGTAAGCGATTTTAATATGCAGCAAAGACTGAAAAACATTGCACTACAGAGACACGCCTTAGTGCAGGCCATGCAGAGTTCCCACCAAGTGTGGTTTACTATGTAAAATTTTACAACACCCCCCACCTCAGAAAACCAAACAAACAATCCACCTAAGCAAGAGTCGGCAGTAATAACAAAAAACGAAGTTAGACCCCCAAGAACTTTAGATAATAGAATTATTTGTTACAGACTATATAATAAGAACATTTAAATTAAGGATCCCCCCCCCAAAAGCTCCAAAACATGAAAATATAGGCACAAAATAAAAGTTCCAGAAATGACAAATACAATCATTGAATTTAAAACCTCAAGTAAGTGAGTAAAACAACAGATTTATAGACCTGTAGAGAGAAGTGGAGAACTAGATGATTGATCTGGAAAGACTACCCAGAATGCAGCACTGAAAGATGAATGCTGGGAATCACAACAGAGAAATCAGGAGTCGCGGATGATAATGAGAATGTTCGACATATGTCTAGTCAATGTTCCAAAAGAAGAGAAAAGAGAGAACAAAGGAGAAAAACGTTTCAGGATATAATGGCTGACAGCCCAGCAATGACCAAGCCACTGCCAGAGCCCTCCAGTCACCTGAGCTGGAGTTAGCGGGGTGCGAGGGCCTCAGCCATGCCCCTGACACCCGCATCCAGCCCAGTGACAACCCAGCCACTGCCAGAAGCTCTCTGGGCTCCTGAGCCAGAATAAGGTAGGTGCCATGGTCCTCAGCCAAGCCCCCCTGCCCTCTGTAACCAGGCCAGCGAAGGAGCCAGCTGTGGGCCAGCTCCCCCCCCGCCCCCCACTCAATCCCTCTCCCTATTCCCCCCCCCAACTGCTCTGCAACATCTTAGAATGTAAAAAATAATAATAATAAATAAATAAAATTTTAAAAAGTAAATTAAATTAAATTTTAAAAAAGACATAGTGGCCGAGAATTTTCTTGAATTAATAAAAAATAGAATGATAAAAGTTAGGTTTCAAGCAGGATAAATACAACTAAATCCACACCTAAACACACCAAAACATCTAAGACAAAAAAAAAGTTTCTTAAAAGTTTCCAGAGAAAAGATAAATTACCTGTAAAGAAACAACAATTAGACTGACAACAGATTTCTCGACAGCAATCAATTAGAGAATCTTCAAAGCTCACCATACGCCCTACTGAGTCTACAGCCATAATACTTTCCCTCAGCTTCCACATACTCTCCCTAATTGGGGAACCAGATCGAACTGAGCTCAGCTCGGCACTATCAGTGACTCCACTTGCAAGAGACTAGACAAGAGAAGTTAAAAGCAGTGATAAACTAAATATCAAATTTCTTGATACAATACGTATAGCATCTTCACAGATTTGTTGGGCATTAGCTAACCAAACGAAGAAACAGTGTACTACAGAATCCCACCCACTCTCATTCCCTTCCTGTCAGATGACAAGCTTAAAAGAAACTATTCTTTCTAATTGATATGTTAAATACTTCCTTTCACTAACAATACCAAGTGTTGGCAAAGACATGAAGCATCTGGAATGCTCATAACTGTTAGTGGAAATGTGTGATGATAAACCACTTTGGAAAACAGCTCAGCATTTATCAGAAAGTTTAAATGCACTTACCATACAATCTAGCAATTCCATAGGTATTTATCCAAGAGAAATGGAAATATATGTCCACACAAAGACATGGACATTAATGTTCAGAGCAGCCTTCGTCATAATAACCAACAGCAGAAACAATCCAGCCCAGCAATGACCAAGCCACTGCCGGAAGCCCCCCAGACTCCCCAGCCAGGGTGCGGGGACTGAGGGCCTGGCCATGCTTTCCCAATGCCTGCATCCAGCCCAGCAATGACTAAGCCACTGCCAGAGCCCTCCAGTCACCTGAGCTGGAGTTAGCGGGGTGCGAGGGCCTCAGCCATGCCCCTGACACCTGCATCCAGCCCAGTGACAACCCAGCCACTGCCAGAAGCTCTCTGGGCTCCTGAGCCAGAATAAGGTAGGTGCCATGGTCCTCAGCCAAGCCCCCCTGCCCTCTGTAACCAGGCCAGCGAAGGAGCCAGCTGTGGGCCAGCTCCCCCCCCGCCCCCCACTCAATCCCTCTCCCTATTCCCCCCCCCAACTGCTCTGCAACATCTTAGAATGTGAAAAATAATAATAATAAATAAATAAAATTTTAAAAAGTAAATTAAATTAAATTTTAAAAAAGACATAGTGGCCGAGAATTTTCTTGAATTAATAAAAAATAGAATGATAAAAGTTAGGTTTCAAGCAGGATAAATACAACTAAATCCACACCTAAACACACCAAAACATCTAAGACAAAAAAAAAGTTTCTTAAAAGTTTCCAGAGAAAAGATAAATTACCTGTAAAGAAACAACAATTAGACTGACAACAGATTTCTCGACAGCAATCAATTAGAGAATCTTCAAAGCTCACCATACGCCCTACTGAGTCTACAGCCATAATACTTTCCCTCAGCTTCCACATACTCTCCCTAATTGGGGAACCAGATCGAACTGAGCTCAGCTCGGCACTATCAGTGACTCCACTTGCAAGAGACTAGACAAGAGAAGTTAAAAGCAGTGATAAACTAAATATCAAATTTCTTGATACGTATAGCATCTTCACAGATTTGTTGGGCATTAGCTAACCAAACGAAGAAACAGTGTACTACAGAATCCCACCCACTCTCATTCCCTTCCTGTCAGATGACAAGCTTAAAAGAAACTATTCTTTCTAATTGATATGTTAAATACTTCCTTTCACTAACAATACCAAGTGTTGGCAAAGACATGAAGCATCTGGAATGCTCATAACTGTTAGTGGAAATGTGTGATGATAAACCACTTTGGAAAACAGCTCAACATTTATCAGAAAGTTTAAATGCACTTACCATACAATCTAGCAATTCCATAGGTATTTATCCAAGAGAAATGGAAATATATGTCCACACAAAGACATGGACATTAATGTTCAGAGCAGCCTTCGTCATAATAACCAACAGCAGAAACAATCCAAAGATCCATCAACAAATAAATTATAGTTTATCCATACAATGAAATATTACTTGGCACTAAAAAGGAACAAACTGGTTAGAGCACAGTGTTGCAACACCAAGGTCAAGGGTTCGGATCCCCATACCGGCCAACCATAAATAAAATAATAAAAATAAAAATGAACAAATTAGTCCAGCATCTAAGGAGCTTAGAGATTTCCACTCCATCCTAACAGTAAGTAAAAAGTGGAACAGACTGAAAAATCAACAATCCTTCTTAGATCTGTCAGAAAAGTGAAGGGCCGGCCCCATGGCGCACTGGGGAGAGTGCGGTGCTGGGAGCGCTGGGGAGAGTGCGGTGCTGGGAGCGCAGCGACGCTCCCGCCTGGGTTCAGATCCTATATGGGGATTGCCGGTGCGCTCACTGGCTGAGCGCGGTGCAGGCGACACCACACCAAGGGCTGCGATTCCCTTACCGGTCACAAAAAAAAAGACAAAAAAGAAAAAGAAAAGTGAAGTCACAGGACAAACTACTATGCCAAACATTAGAGAGACAGGCAGATACAGAAAATCACAACTTACCAGAATATAAACCCCAAGCAGAAATCTGTGTAGGAACCAGTGCTGGGGTAGGAAAACCTGAACTATAAACGATGAATTGCTAAAGGCTTAGCGTAGACAACTCTCTGAGGTAAAACCTCCGGGGGGACCCAGTTACAGTGGGATCCCTACACTTATGTGAGTTTTACCTCCAGGAGCTCTACCAGGTCCTCACAGTGAATACTGGAGAAAAATTCTCTCACACTTCCGGTAGGGGGATGAAAAACAGAACCATTTTGAAACATGCCAGAGCATTCTGTCCTTAACAAAGCCTGCCCTCAGAAGAAACTATGTTACTAAAGCCTCCTGGGGTTTTGTCAGAGCCTAACCCACCTGGGAAAAGACAAATTTACCCAACCCCAGTCCCCTCTAGCTTTCCACGTGGTGGAAGGGAAATATCCTGTCTAGCTACTCCTTCCCACCTAAGGGAGGAAAAAAACTGAGAAACACCAGTGATGTTCACAGTCCAGGGGCACAGGCTCACCAAAAAACTGAGACCTAATCATAAAACTACAGAATGCTTCCCCTCCCCTCACACCTTAGCACCACTTTCCTAAAGGCCTATTTACTGCATATTCTTTTACCCAAGTATATCATGTCTGCCTTTTAACAAAACTTACAAGGCATACTAAAAGTGCAAAGAACACAATCTGAAGATATGAAAAGACCGAACAAGCATATCTGAATAGAGTCAGATATGGCAGGAATGTTAGAATTATTAGAACAGGAATTTAAAACAACTATGATTAATATGCTTAGGTGATTAATGGAAAAAAATAGACAGCATGCAAGAATAGATAGATAATATAAATAGAGACATGAGAATTTGAAGAAAAAATAAAAAGGAAATCATAGAGATTAAAAACACTATAACAGAAATAAATAGTACCTTTCATGGGCTCATTAGTAGACTGGACATGGCTGAAAAAGAATCTCTGAGCTTGAGGATATGACAATAGAAATATCCAAAACTGAAAAGGAAAAAAAAAAAAAGACTAGGGGGGAAAAAAAAAAGAACAGAATATCCAAAAACTGTGGGACAACTACAAAGGCTGTAAACACATGTAATGGAAATACCAAAAGGAGAGGAAAGGGAGAAAGAAACAGAAGCAATATTTGAATCAGTAATGACTCAGAATTTCTCCAAATTAATGTTAGATACCAAACCACAGATTTAGGAAGTTCAGAGAATAACAAGTAGGATAAATGCAAAAAACAAAACCTACACTTAGGCATATGACATTCAAAAGTCAGAAAATTAAAGATAAAGAAAAAATCATGAAAGACACATAGGAAAAAAACACCTTACAGACAGAGAAGCAAAGATAAGAATTACATCTGATTTCTCAGAAACTATGCAAGCAAGAGGAGAGTGGACTAAAGTATTTAAAGTATTGAGAGAGAAAAATCCTAGAATTCTGTATCTGTGAAATTATCCTTTAAAAGTGAAGGAGAAATAAGGACTTTCTCATACAAGCAAAAATTGAGGAAATTTGTTGTCAACAGACCTGCCTTGCAAGAAATGTTATAAGAAGTCCTTCAGAAAATGGGAAAATGATATATATAGGTCAGAAATCCGGCCCAGCTATTCCACTGTTGGGAATATACCGAGAGGAATGGAAATCATCATGCCAAAAGGATACCTGTTCCCCAATGTTCATTGCAGCACTATTAACAATAGCCAAGAGTTGGAACCTGCCCAAACGTCCATCATCAGATGAGTAGATAAGGAAACTGTGGTATATCTACACAATGGAATATTACTCTGCTATAAAAAAGAACAAAATACTACCATTCACAACAACATGCATGGACTTAGAGAAAATTATATTAAGTGAAAAAAGTCAGGCACAGAAAGAGAAATACCACA
>NW_007726469.1:201074-202243 GCF_000696425.1 Galeopterus variegatus
GGAACGGGTAAAGGGGCATGATAATCAAGTACAATGTATTTAGAGAAGTAAAATTAAAAAAGAAAAAACAAATATGTGAAGCAAAAAAAAAAGAATAAGTGGGAATACTTCCTAACTCATTTTATGGGGCCAGCATTACCCTAATACCAAAACCAGACAAAGACATTACAAACAGACTGTTGTGGATTTATTGAATTGTGTCACCTGAAGATCATACATTAGAAGTTTAATTACCTCTATAACTGTTGAACTGTCAAACTGTTGGGAAATCCTATTATGGTAGTTGAAAGGTGGGGCCTTGAAGAGGTGATTAGATTGTAGGACCATGCCATAGTGAATGGATTGATAATAGTGGTCAGAGGCATGGTTCTGAGAGCTTTAAAAGAAGAGCACATGAGAAATTCTCTCTTTCTACTCTGACATTTTCTGCCAGGTGAGAGCCCCGCATTGCTGTAAGGTCATTACCAAAGAAAACCCTCACCAGATGTGTTCCCTGGACTTTAGATTTCCTGGGCTCCTAAACTGTAAGCAATAGATTTTGTTTTCTTATAAATAAACCAGTTCCAGGTATTTTGTTATAAGCAACAGAAACAGACTAATACACAGACCAATATCTCTCATGAACATAAATGCAAAAATCCTAAACAAAATATTATCAAACCAGATCCAACAATGTATGAAAATAATAGCACACAATGACCAAATGGGATTTATTTCAGGTATTCAAGGCTAGCTCGACATTTGAAAATCAGTTAGTGTGATCCATTACACCAATGCGCTAAAGAAGAAAAATCATATGATCATATCAATAGATAGAGAAAAAGCATTTGACAAAATTCAACATCCACTCATGATTAAAAAAAAAACCTCTGCAAACTAAGAATAGAGAGGAACTTCCTCAATCTGACGAAGAACATATACAGAAATCTACATATCCAAAAATCTACAGCTAACATTATATATGATGGTAAGAAACTTGAAGCTTTCCTGCTAGGATCAGGAACAAGGCAAGGATGTGCCTTGTTGCCACTGTTTTTCAACATTGTGCTAAAAATCCTAGCTAATGAAGTAAGACAAAAACAGGAAATGAAAGGTACACAGTTTGGGAAGAAACAAATGAAACTTTGTTCACAGATGACATGACCACCTACGTAGAAAATAAAAAAAAA
>NW_007726469.1:202904-203355 GCF_000696425.1 Galeopterus variegatus
GAAAGACTCAATTTTGCCAGATGTCAGTTCTTCCCAACTTGATCTATAGATTCAACACAATTCCAATCAAAACCCCAGAAAGTTATCTGATGAATATTGACAAATATTGACAGGTTCTAAAGTTTATTTGGAGAGGCAAAATATGCAGAATACACAACTCAATATTGAAGGAGAAGAAAAAAATCAGAAGACTGACATTATCTGACTTCAAAACTTATTATAAATCTACAGTAATCAAAACACTGTGGTGCTGGGGAAAGAACAGACAAATAGATCAATGAAGCAGAATAGAGAGCCCAGAAATAGATACACATAATATAGTGAACTGATCTTTGACAAAAGAGCAAAGGCAATATAACACAGCAAATATAGTCTTTTAAATAAATGGTGCTGGAGGGCCGGCCCGGTGGCGCACTGGATAGTGCACCGCTTGGGAAGCGCGGCGGCGCTC
>NW_007726469.1:204207-204824 GCF_000696425.1 Galeopterus variegatus
CACCAAATACTGGTGAAGATTTAAAACAACAGGAACTTTCATTCATTGCTAACAGGAATACAAAATGATACAATTTGAAAGCCAATGTGCTAGTTTCTTATTGAACTAAACACATTCTTACCATATGTCCAGCAATCAAGCTCCTAGGTATTTACCCAAAGGAACTGAAAACTTCTGTCCACACAAAAGCCTGCACACAGATGTTTATAGCAGCTTTATTCATCACTGCCAGAAATTGGAAGCAACAAATATGTCCTTCAGTACATGAATGGATAAACTGTGGTCCATCCAGACAATTGAATATTATTCAGTACTGAAAAGAAATGAGCTATCACGCCACGAAGAGACATAGAGGCAACTGAAATGCATATTAAGTGAAAGAAGTTAATCTGAAAAGGCTACACACTGTATTATTCCAACTATAAGACATTTAGGAAAAGGAAAAACCAGGGAAACAGTCGAAAGATTAGTGGTTACCAGGTAGTGGAGGGAAGGAGGGATGAATGGGCAGGACTCAGAGGATTTTTAGGGCAATAAAACTATTCTGTATGATACTACAATGACGGATACATGCCATTATAGATTTGTCAAATCCCATATAATTTACAACGCCAAGA
>NW_007726469.1:205412-208495 GCF_000696425.1 Galeopterus variegatus
ACAATGACGGATACATGCCATTATAGATTTGTCAAATCCCATATAATTTACAACGCCAAGAGTGAACCCTAATGTAAACTATAGACTTTGGGTGATAATGATGTGTCCGTTCATCGACTGTAACAAAGGTACCACTGTGAAGGAGTAGGGTCAAGACGGCAGACTAGAGGTGCCCAGGGTCCATTCCTCCCACAAAATAGGTCCAGAACAACTAACAGACAGCTAAATATTGATAGAAACATTGGTGGGAGAGCATAGGAGTGTAGCAGGAGATTGGTGGGATCCCCATGGAGCACAAATGCCCAGGATGGCAGCATAGAGAGGAGAGAGAGGCACACAGCCTTAGCTGCCATGTGTTGGAGACCTACACCACCCCCATCCTCACCACAGAGGCCCACAGATCCTTTGGCAGAACACACACTGCATTGCTCTAGAACACTAGCACAAACTGTGCACTCCCCATTCCCACCTTCATGACCCAAGCCAATGCAGGATGGTACCATCTTGAAACCAGATTCATTATGGGAGTGTGCCCTGCCCTGGGGCCAGTAGCCCCAGACCTTTCCCAGCCTGAAGGCTCTGCGCTCATCCCAGCACACTCACATGAGGAGCTACAACACCCTGATCTCTGTAGTTGGAAGCCTGGGCTCACAGTGGCTGTGACTTTAGTTCTGCAGGCTGAGAAGCCAACCCTAGACCTGCCGAATTGATGCACCACCATGTCTCTGGACAGAGATCAGACAGGCAGACCCTCCTCAGGTGGACCACTTCCATTCCTCCCCCTACCTTCCAGCCACACAAGCTTACTGAATTATGTGTGCCTAAGTCCCCAACCTGGAAAAACAGCTCACAGTTCTCTGCCTTAATGAATACACACTTGGACCACTGGAAATAAGGTGCACCCATACAAGCTTACTGAATTATGTGTGCCTAAGTCCCCAACCTGGAAAAACAGCTCACAGTTCTCTCCCTTAATGAATACACACTTGGACCACTGGAAATAAGGTGCACCCACCCTTCCTTCCCCTCCCACCCCTCCCAAAGAAGCGACCAGGTGGGTTCATCCTGAATAGTCCCACCTAGCAGCCTTGCCAACAGTCCCAGAAGAGGCTGCACCAGCCCCCTCACTGCAGGCCTGCCTAGTGGCCCTGCCCACTGACCAGAAGCGACTGAACAGGCCACCTCACTACAGGTTTGTGGGGTGACCCCACCTATCACCCAGGAAGCAGCTGGAAAGGCCCCCCTTACTGTGGGCCTGCCAAAGAGCCTTGCCAGTAGTCTGAGAAGTGGCTGGGTGGGCCGCCTCACTGTGGCCTGCCTAGCAGCCCCACCTACCACCCAAGAAGTGGCTAAACAGATCCTCTCAATGCATCCCTGGCTAATGGCCTCACTCACTTCCTCAGAAGTGGCTCAGCAGCTCTGCCTTTGGAAGTCCAGCTCCTGAACTGCAGAGGAAAGCATGACTTTGTATCAGGCCCCAAGAACTGGCACAGCAGATAGGCCACCAGCAGACCCACACTCAGCTAGCTGAGCCAAAGCACACCCATGTCCTTGGTCCAGAGAAACAGCTCAGCTGTCATATCTCTGGGAAACCTGGCCCTGAGACTGAGACATTACACATACACATGCATCCAAATGAGAAACAGCTTGGCTGATGTGCTCCCAGCAGGCCCACCCCGGGTCAGCGAAGTAGCATGGTGAACCTGCCACTGGCAAACCAGACCCAAAGACTCTGAAATGTGATATATCCACACTCCCAGCCCGAGAATCAGTCCAGCAACCACATCCCCAGTAAGCCAGCTCCTAAGACAACTGACCCACAGGGAAGCTCACCCATAGCCACCTCCTGAGACAATTGACCCACATGGGCACATCCTCAGCCAGTAAACCAACCTGGTGATACTTCTCCCAGCAAAGCTGTGCCACCACTACCGCAAACCACCAAAGCCTAGGTTACTGCATCACTTGCAGACATAGCAAAAGTGGATTATAGCTGAAGAAACTATACAGAGTCTACTCTACTACATTCATCCAGAACAAAGCCATTGCACTTTACCCAATCAACACCCTAGGACACATTTGCAGGTGAAAGTCTCTTCTCACACAAGCCACTCCACAAAAAAAAGTTGACTGTACTGCATAGATATATCAATGCAGGGAAACAGAAATATGAAAAAACAAGGTAACATGACACCACCAAAAAGACAAAATAATGCTCCAGTAACTGATCCCAAAGAATCAGAAATTGCTGACTTGCCAGAAAAGGAATTCAGATTAATTATCTTAAGGAAACTCACTAAGATACAAGAGAATACAAACAGTTCAACAAAATCAGAAAAACAATTCACAATCAAATGAGAAATTCAACAAAGAAATAGACATCATTTTAAAAATGAAGCAGAAATCTTGGAATTGATTTCATTGAATGAAATAAAAAACACATCTGAGAGTCTCAACAACAGACTAAATCAAGCAGAAGAACTTCTGATCTCAAAGACAGCAGTTTTGGGGCCGAGCCCGTGGCGCACTCAGGAGAGTGCGGCGCTGGGAGCGCAGCAGCGCCCCTGCTGCAGGTTCGGATCCTATATAGGGATGGCCAGTGCACTCACTGGCTGAGTGCGGTGCAGCTGGTCTCAAAAAAAGGACAAAAAAAAAAAAAAAAAAACAAAAGGTTTTTAAAAAAAAAAGGAAAAAAAAAAAAAAAAAAAAAGACAGCAGTTTTGAAAAAATACAGGAAGACAAAAGAAGAGAAGAAAAAATATAAAAGAATGAGCAAAGCTTACAACATCTATGAGATACTATTAAGCAAACAAATATTTGAATTATAGGCATTCCAGAAGGAGAAGAAAACAAAACAAACAAAAAAAAACATTGAAAACCTATTTAAAGAAATAATAGCTTAAAACTTCCCTAGTCTTGGGAAAGTTGTGAACATCCAAATCCAGAAAGTTCAAAAGTCCCCAAATAGATTCAACAAAATAAGTCATCTCTGAGACACACTGTAGTCAAACTATCAAAAGTTAAAGACAGGGGCCGGCCCGGTGGCGCACTGGATAGTGCGCCGCTTGGGAAGCGCGGCGGCG